>NC_090653.1:17594954-17794954 GCF_040937935.1 Hyperolius riggenbachi | reverse complement strand
ACCCATTACTAGGGGATCCTGATGTAATTTTAGGCGTAATATGTACCGTGGGTGCCCCTGCCGCCTGCTGTTTATCAGGCAAAGTCTTACACTCAAATTTTACAGTCGTAGCCGGGTTTTTTTCTTCTTAATAGGTGATGCTGAGTAATGGGGGTGTTTAAAGGACAACTGTAGTGAGAGAGATATGGAGGCTGCCATATTTATTTCCTTTAAATAAGTACCAGCTGCCTGGCTGTCCTGCTGACGTCTTTGGCTGCAGTAGTGTCTGAATCACACCAGTAACAAGCATGCAGCTAATCTTGTCTGATCTCAGAAACGCCTGATCTGCTGCATGCTTGTTCAGGGTCTATGGGTTAAAGTATTAGAGGCAGAGGATCAGCAGGAAAGCCAGGCAACTGGTATTGCTTTAAGGACAAGTTAAGTGAGATATATATATATATATAGAGGCTGCCATATTTATTGCCTTTTTTATTTAGTCTTATAGACCCTGAACAAACATGCAGATTGTTTCTGGTGTGATTCAGACACTACTGCAGCCAAATAGATCTGCAGGGCTGCCAGGCAACTGGTATTGTATATGGCAGCCTACATATCCCCCTTGCTACTGTTGTCCTTTAACTTCAGTAGCAAAAGTGGATTTCACTTTAATATGTTGATTTTTCAGCCTTCTGTGTTTGTAGAGCCCTGTGTTGTGGTTGAGGCCTCCCCGGGCTGATCCCACCATCATGATTGTTATATAGACTTCAGGGGTCCGGAGATGTCAGGATGTGTCTATTACTGCAGAGGGGAATTATGGAGTAATTACAGGCTGGGAGGCCGATGTGTGACGGGTGACCCGCAAGGCAGAAGCCGGGATCTCACCGCCGGAGAACGCAGCCGCCATTCTTTAATAGCTTCGTAACGCTTGTGCTGTGCCGGGAGCCCGCCGTAGGCTTCTGATTCCCGGTGACATGCCGGGCACCCGCCGGAGGCTTCTGATTCCCGGTGATATGCCAGGCACCCGCCGGAGGCTTAGGATTCCTTGTGACATGCCGGGCACCCGCCGGAGGCTTCTGATTTCTGGTGACATGCTGGGCACCCGCCGGAGGCTTCTGATTTCTGGTGACATGCTGGGCACCCGCCGGAGGCTTCTGATTTCTGGTGACATGCTGGGCACCCGCCGGAGGCTTCTGATTCCCGGTGACATGCCGGGCACCCGCCAGAGGCATCTGATTACCGGTGACATGCCAGGCATCTGATTCCCGGTGACATGCCAGGCACCCGCCTCAGGCTTCTGATTCCCGGTGACATGCCGGGCACCCGCCTCAGGCTTCTGATTCCCGGTGACATGCCGGGCACCCGCCTCAGGCTTCTGATTCCCGGTGACATGCCGGGCACCTGCCGGAGGCTTCTGATTCCCGGTGACATGCCAGGCACCCGCCGGAGGCTTCTTATTCCCGGTGACATGCCAGGCACCTGCCGGAGGCTTCTGATTCCCGGTGACATGCCTGGCACCTGCCGGAGGCTTCTGATTCCCGGTGACATGCTGGGCACCCGCCGGAGGCTTCTGATTCCCGGTGACATGCCAAGCACCCGCCGGAGGCTTCTGATTCCCGGTGACATGCTGAGCACCTGCAGGAGGCTTCTGAATCCCGGTGACATGCCGGGCACCCGCCGGAGACTTCTGATTCCTGGTTTACTTTTTCCCCAGTAGAATTTGTATTTTTCTCCACCCAATTTTTGGTTATGGGGATAAAAAGTATCCTAGATGTTGTTCCAGGTAATGTGCTATGTGTGTGCCAAATTTCATTCAAATCCGTTCAGCCATTGTTGTGTGACTGAGTAACAAACTTTCTTATTCATATTAGTGCTGGACAGCCTCCCTGCTCGCTGCACAACTTTTTATCAGTTGGACGGAGCAACTGCCATTCATTAAGTGCTGTTGAAAATAAAGAAAACCCTGAGAATCCTCCACGAGGAGATGGGCTAGTCCAAAACCTGTTGGTTCTGATTTCTACTACCTACTGTAAGTGACAGCAACGTAGGAGAGAAGTCATTTATGGCTGATTTTACTCTGGAAGAAACTTACCGTACTTCTTATTTGTATGTTTACATGTATTTAAAATGTTTACTTTTTTTTGCGAGAATCTGCTCATCTTTGTTAAGGTGCCCATTAACGGTACAATTTTTCACCAAATGCGATCTTTCGATGCGATTTTTACGATGGAATTGTATAGACAATGTGCAGTTTATAAAGGCAATCGATGGTGAACGATTCTTTGGTGGATTACTAAATTGGATAAAATCGATCCAAAAGTTGGATTTTATGATCAAATTTGAGCTTTCGTTACTTACGATCTTTGAAATCGCATCGAAAGATCGCATTTAGTGAAAAAATTGTACCGTGAATGCGCACCTTGTCATTTCTTTCTATCTGATGAAGAAGACGCGCGGACGAGAAATACCCTTTCGCAGATTTAACCCCTCGCTGTTATTCAGCGCGGCCGGCGAGACTTCCCCTCCCGACCGGCTCGGCGATAGCTTAACAGCTTTTAAAGTGCAAACTGTATTTTCTCCGTAGCAGTTAGAGTCCCGCGGAAAGCCAGGCATTAATAAGAATTTATGGCGGCAATTTTACAATCCTTTGGAAATTCTGCTTTTTTTACGGCGTCCACAGCGAGAAATTTACTTCCTGTCTAAGCGAGATCTTCCTTGATAGAGATGTTTTATCATTGTGGCGTCTGGTGGCCGTTTGAGCTGATCTGAGGTATTATTAACACGAGGCTCTTCCGCGGATCGGCGGCGTAGGATGTGGCGATGTACAAGCAATCCCTGTTACGAAGATGTGGGGTGAAAAATGTATCAAGTTACGTACACACATTAGATAAAATTCCACCGACATGGCTGATCACGACCGATTCCTCCAACGATTGTATGCTTTTCCAATGCCAGTACATCCTATCCATTCATGTTGTATTGCTCTATCAGACCTGCGCTACATTTTTTGCTTTTAGCCTTCTGTACCTTGTTGCATTGGTAGTGCATGCTTTAACCACTTCATTCCCGCTAATCGCTGAAGCGCTAGAGCTTTTTAAAGCGCTAGTGCTATTCTAACCCGATGGCAGTGATTTCACTGCGGGCGATTAGTGCCAATCGCAAAACGTGTTACCTGCAGCATTTTGCAGCGATTCTGGCGTTAGCACAGTAACGTGCTTAATAAAACGCTGATCGAGATCGCTCTGAATCGCAGAAGTGTACAATCATTTAACCTCGCTAATCGCGTTAAAATCACTAAATGGTTTCGGAGGGTTGTGTGACTGCAGATCTGGCGCTGTGATTTGTCATGTATGGGGGAGTGGTTATAGATCTGGCTCTGTGATTTGTCATGTATGGGGGGGTATCGGATGATTGCTGCGTGCGTCTGAATCCGAGTTGCTGCGGCAGCATGTAGGGGAGATGTTTGTAAGCTGGCAGAGAGCAGTTTTGTCCTACTTTGGATGTAATTACCCTACATAGAAGCGTTCTGCTCACCTGGCTGAGAGAAGCACGTTCTTCATCTGCAGGAAGATATGCGACACAATACAGTCCATTCCCCCCGGCGCCATCATAGCCTCTGCTCCTCCCACATCTGACACTCCAGTGTTTGGGGGAGTTTAGAGTGCTGAATCCCCTCACAGTGTATTTATGTTTGAGAGACTCTGGTAGCGAGATCTCCATGCACCTGAGTTCCCAGCTCCGCACGCCTGCTGCACCCACTACTGACCTGTGTATGTTTATTTTGACTTTTAAAGGAATATTGTAGGGGGTCGGGGGAAAATGAGTTGAACTTACCCGGGGCTTCTCATGGTCCCCGCAGACATCCTGTGCCCACGCAGCTACTCACCGATGCTCCGGCCCCCCGCAGCCATCCTGTGCCCGCGCAGCCACTCACCGATGCTCCACCCCCCCGCAGACATCCTGTGCCCGAGCAGCCACTCACCGATGCTCCGCCCCCCCGCAGACATCCTGTGCCCGCGCAGCCACTCACCGATGTTCCGCCCCGCCTCCATTTTTACTTCTGGAATTTCAGACCTTAAAATCTGAAAACCACTGCGCCTGCATTGCCGTGTCCTCGCTCCCGCTGATGTCACCAGGAGCGCACGGCGCAGGCACAGACCATACTGGGCTTGTGCTATACTCTCCTGGTGACATCAGCGGGAGCGAGGACACGGCAACGCAGGAGCAGTAGTTTTCAGACTTTAAGGTCTGAAATTCCAGAAGTAAAACCGGAGGCGGGGCGGAGCATCGGTGAGTGACTGCGCGGGCACAGGATGTCTCCGGGGGGCCATTAGAAGCTCCGGGTAAGTTCAACGCATCCCCCCCTTCCCCTACAGTATTCCTTTAAAGAGAACCTGAACTGAAAATTAAGTCAAAATAACCATGCACAGGTCATACTTACCTCCCATATAGTCTACTCCTCAATCTCTTTCTCCTCTTCTGCATCCTGTTTGTCCATTGTGATAAATGGAGTTCTCCGTCCTCCATTTTGAAAATGCCCATTACCTCATAACAGCTTCCTGGTCAGCACACTGTTAAACTGTAATATCACCCACTTCAGCCATAGGGAAACATGGATATTACCTTGCACATCAGTTGTAACTGACAGCTGCTGATATATAACTGACAGCAACTGGTATATTTCAGTTCTGACAAAATGTTGTCAGAACTGGAAGAGATCACTGTAAGAAGAAAATGGTGAGCTTCTGAGAGGAACTGACGGCGAGTTTAGTATGTAATATTCATTTGAAGCTACGTCATGTGTTTATTTTGAAAGATACCCGAAGTGACATGAGATAGACATGTGTATGTACAGTGCCTAGCACACAAATAACTATGCTGTGTTCCTTTTTTTCTTTTTCTGCCTGAAAGAGTTAAATATCAGGTATGTAAGTGGCTGACTCAGTCCTGACTCAGACAGGAAGTGACTACAGTGTGACCCTCACTGATAAGAAATTCCAACTATAAAACACTTTCCTAGCAGAAAATGGCTTCTGAGAGCAGGAAAGAGGTAAAAAGGTCAGGACTGAGTCATCCACTTACATACCTGATATTTAACTCTTTCAGGCAGAGAAAGAGAAAAAGGAACACAGCATAGTTATTTGTGTGCTAGGCACTGTACATACCCATGTCTATCTCATCATGTCACATGTCACCTCGGGTATCCTTTAAATAATTTTACTTGCTTCAGGTTGCCTTTTAAGTTATTTTTTGTTTTTGCGAATGGTGAAATCTGATTGCAGCGTGTGTGTGGGCAGCTCCTCCGAGCAATGTCCTGCTGAACCTTTTCTCCTATGGGTAATAAGACCTAGACAGCCTCTCCTGCCATCAGAGCGAGCGCCTTTATTGCCCCCATCCGTCTTGGAAGATGTCCCCCACCCAGAGCTCCGTGACTTCCATTTGCCTACAGTAAATAGAATGTCAGAGCCGTCACAAGGAAATAAATATTGGCCTGGTTAAAAGGGAGCAGAGATGGCTCAGAGCATCATTGAATGGATTGATTTATCCGAGGCGCGGTAATGACGGCAGATGCGCCTGTTTTATTCTCCCGGAGACGAGCGCTCCTGATGAGACGATAAGGCCGCGGACGGGGAGGCGAGGGCTGCTTTTAATTACTGATCAGGAATTTATTTGTGTGCGTCGGCTGATTTACTCGCAGTTTGTTTTGTTATTGACAGGTGACCTTGGGCCTCCTATCCCGAATTTCTCCTTTATGTTCTGTTTGTAGTTTTTTTCTTTTTTTCTTTTTTCTTACAGACTGTGAATAGAGGAAGGCGACTTTTTTTTTTTTTTTTTTAAGATGTTTTATTCATGATTTAGAAATCAGAGGTCATTTCTCATACAACGTTCTCCTTTTTCCGAGGTGGAAATTTCATTGTTTGCTAAGCAGAAAGCTCGGCCTTTTATTTGGGCGCATTCTCCGGTGCGTTGTCGGGTTAATGATCTGTTGTCACAGCAGCGCTCTGGTGGTCGGTGGGGATTTTTTGAGGGGCTTGTGATCTATGGAATATTGGCCAGGGGATCCAACTAGTCACAGAGCTTACTGTCTTGTAAGACAGAGAAATATACGATGGTCTAGCAGGAGTAAGAGGGGCACATGTGAGCTCCACATGGTCTGAGCACCCACCAGTATGATGAAATAATTACAGATACTCTATCTTGGGTTTGCGTTGGTGTTTTTTTTCAGTGTTTTGTCTCAACTTCCCCTCAATTGCCCAACGCTAACTTTCCCCACCCCCACCATAATCCCTTCCTGACGCCTAAACCTTACCTTCTCCCAGCACAAAATCTTCCTGAATTCAGTAGATTTTGAGCATCATAATTTTGTAAACTCACTATTTCCTAGCTCTGTTTTTCGCTTACTCACTCCCTCGGCTGTCGGCTCCTCTCTGCCCCTCCCTCGGCTGCCGGCTCCTCTCTGCCCCTCCCTCGGCTGTCGGCTCCTCTCTGCCCCTCGCTCGGCTGTCGGCTCCTCTCTGCCCCTCGCTCGGCTGTCGGCTCCTCTCTGCCCCTCGCTCGGCTGTCGGCTCCTCTCTGCCCCTCCCTCGGCTGTCGGCTCCTCTCTGCCCCTCCCTCGGCTGTCGGCTCCTCTCTGCCCCTCCCTCGGCTGTCGGCTCCTCTCTGCCCCTCCCTCGGCTGTCGGCTCCTCTCTGCCCCTCCCTCGGCTGCCGGCTCCTCTCTGCCCCTCCCTCGGCTGCCGGCTCCTCTCTGCCCCTCCCTCGGCTGCCGGCTCCTCTCTGCCCCTCGCTCGGCTGCCGGCTCCTCTCTGCCCCTCGCTCGGCTGCCGGCTCCTCTCTGCCCCTCCCTCGGCCGTCGGCTCCTCTCTGCCCTTCCCTCGGCCGTCGGCTCCTCTCTGCCCCTCGCTCGGCCGCCGGCTCCTCTCTGCCCCTCGCTCGGCCGCCGGCTCCTCTCTGCCCCTCGCTCGGCCGCCGGCTCCTCTCTGCCCCTCGCTCGGCCGCCGGCTCCTCTCTGCCCCTCGCTCGGCCGCCGGCTCCTCTCTGCCCCTCCCTCGGCCGTCGGCTCCTCTCTGCCCTTCCCTCGGCCGTCGGCTCCTCTCTGCCCCTCGCTCGGCCGCCGGCTCCTCTCTGCCCCTCGCTCGGCCGCCGGCTCCTCTCTGCCCCTCGCTCGGCCGCCGGCTCCTCTCTGCCCCTCGCTCGGCCGCCGGCTCCTCTCTGCCCCTCGCTCGGCCGCCGGCTCCTCTCTGCCCCTCGCTCGGCCGCCGGCTCCTCTCTGCCCCTCGCTCGGCCGCCGGCTCCTCTCTGCCCCTCGCTCGGCCGCCGGCTCCTCTCTGCCCCTCGCTCGGCCGCCGGCTCCTCTCTGCCCCTCGCTCGGCCGCCGGCTCCACTCTGCCCCTCGCTCGGCCGCCGGCTCCTCTCTGCCCCTCCCTCGGCCGCCGGCTCTTCTCTGCCCCTCCCTCGGCTGCCGGCTCCTCTCTGCCCCTCCCTCGGCTGCCGGCTCCTCTCTGCTCCTCGCTCGGCTGCCGGCTCCTCTCTGCCCCTCCCTCGGCTGCCGGCTCCTCTCTGCCCCTCCCTCGGCTGCCGGTTCCTCTCTGCCCCTCCCTCGGCTGCCTGCTCCTCTCTGCCCCTCCCTCGGCTGCCGGTTCCTCTCTGCCCCTCCCTCGGCTGCCGGCCCCTCCCTGCTCCACTCTGTCACTCCCTTTGCTAGTAAGTGGAAGAGAATTTGATTTAGTAATTAGTGAGCGGCCAACTAGCTACTCTTTTGCTTTTGTGTCCTATGGACATCTGGGACCTGTAACCCCACTGGCTTGGTCTCCGACCCTGACCAGTGCACCTTGCCCACGACAGCATTTAGTCACTTATGTGCTACTCTGCTGGGTGTTATTGTCAGATTGCTCTAGCGTGAGGACTCTGACCTTTGACCTCCTGGACCAATCCTGACTGTTTACCATAACTTTCTCCTGTGGAACCTACTGGATACCATGAGCCTCTGAACTCCTGTGTATGACCTTGGCCTGTTCGGATTACTCTTGCTTGATTTGTTTGCTTTCCTCCAAGATTGCCTGTTGCTCTCTCGGACTGCTGACCACCCTTCCTGCCTGAATCCTGCCATGTACCCCACATGGCAGGATTCAGGCAGGAAGGGTGGTCAGCAGTCCGAGTGGTACTTGTCCTGGTGGTACTTCTGCCTTTAGTTCCTACTCCTTGCCAACTTATAGTGCACCAGAGATGCACTTATGGGGCTTCCTCCAGCCCCATAAGCTTGTTCGAGTCCCTCGCCATCCTCCCCCGGTCTGCTGTTCAGCCCCAATTAGCCCCGCTAACTGGCTCAACCGCGTCAGTCGTGGACTCTTGCGCATGCAAGGACCTTCCACGCTTGCGCAGAAGACCACGTCTGATGCAACTGAGCCAGTTACCAGGGCTAATTGCGGCTGAACGGCAGACCGGGGGAGGGTGACGTGGAGCTCAGACATGCTTATGGGGCTGGAGGAAGCCCCCGGTAAGTATCGATTCTTGCTAAATTAACATCTGATACACGTAAAAGTGCACACGAGGTGACATGATGAACCAAACGTGTGTATGTTCAGTGCCAAACATATTAATAACCAGGCTGTTTTACTTGTTTCGTTTTGCTGCCTGAAAGAGTTAATTTTTATGCATGGAGGTGACAGCTTCTGTCTTGTTGGTACCTTATCAGGAATATAGTAAACATCGCTGATAAGCAAATTACAGCCATAAAGGTTTCCCTGGCAGAATACAACTTCTGAGGGCAGAGAGAAATAACATATATGAACTACTGACCTTTTTCTAACTCTGGGAAACTTAATAGGCTGCCACTGATTAGAGGCAGTAAAACATTCAACCTAGTTTGTAAATGTTTAAATATAACAGAAAACCCTGGGATACTTTAAAAAGTCTTTTTTTTTAGGAGTAGGAGGATAAATGTAATTGTTTGTTTTCACCTGGGGTTCACTTTAGTGCCTGGTTGTAGCCTAGTGCTGGGATGGCGGGCTGAGCGGGGTCGCATCACGAAGCCTGGGCGGAGATCGCGGCGTAGAGACCGATAAGAAGGCAGGAGATCCGCCAGGCCTTACTTGCATGTTTTATGCAGGCTTGAACCCTCTTTTTTTGCATAGATATACAGTAGTTGTCATTTTTGGGCTAATCCAATTAGTCGGGGTATTTTAGCGTGAACAGTTATTTTTACTTTAGCAGAAGAAGCACTCACCATGAACCGGCCACACACCGGGAACTCCCAGCAAATCTGTATTTAACCGTCCCTAAACCTCAGAACGCTTTCAGTGCATCCGGCTTAAAGGATAGCGCCGCTTGGTATCCTCCTGTCTCCCCCTTCCCCCGGAGTGGAGGTCCTCTGCTGTCTGGTGTTAATTTCCTTATAAATTCCAGATCTGGAGAGTATTACGTCCACCCCGGAGGGTTCTCTAGGATCATAATGCCGGCCTGACCCACCGATCAACTCTGAATGGACACTGACCTGTCGCGGAGCTGTCCTCGGTGCTGACGGCTTCTATCTACGCCCTAGCAGTGGGAATCGATGGGATGCTGACAATCCCAACATTAAGCCAATGAAAAAAATTAGGAAGGTCATTTGATTGGCCAAATTTCAAACTGCATACAATTTGCAATAAAATTGCTTAAAGTGTACCCAAGTGAAAATAAACTGATGAGATAAAGAATTATATTTACCCTTCTACTCCTACAAATGACTTTAAGTATCCCAAGGTCAGTGATGAGCAAATCCGATCCGGATGCTACTCGGATAGTAGCTATCCGGATTTCTCCCAGTAATGCATTGCGGCCTGGGCGGGGGGTTTAATCCTTACCCATCATGACGTCTTCTTCGTCCGTCCTTCGGCGCCTCCCACGATGCGCTCCACTCCGGCGTCACGTGACTACACACTTCCTCCTTCAACCCGGAAGGAGGAAGTGTTTTTTAGTCACGTGACGCCGGAGTGGAGCGCATCGTGGGAGGCGCCAAAGGACGGACGAAGAAGACGTCATGATGGGTAAGGATTAAACCCCCCGCCCAGGCCGCAATGCATTACTGGGAGAAATCCGGATAGCTACTATCCGAGTAGCATCCGGATCGGATTTGCTCATCGCTACCCAAGGGTTTATTTTATATTTAAACATTTACAAAGTAGGTTGAATGCTTTACTGTATGTAATCAGTAGCAACCTATTAAGTGTCCCAGTTAACATACATGAACTATTAACCTTGTCTTCAGAAGTTACATTCTGCCAGGGAAACCTTTAGGGCACTTTTCCACTAGCAATCGTTAGCAATTGCGCTAAACGCTAGCGATTGCTGAATCGCAAAGTGAAGGAAACTTCCCAGCGATTGCGTTCACGATTTTGCTATGCAATGCACTGCATAGCAAAATCGTGGCAAAGATCGCTTTTGATTAAAAAACAAATCGCGGTATTGGAAATTACCTACCGCGATTTCCATGTTAAAATGCAAACCGTAGCGATTTAAAAAACACTAGCGGTTTGCGATTTTGCGATTCAGCATCGCAATCGCCGCTAGTGGAAAAGGGCCCTTATGGCTGTCATTTGCTTATCAGTGATGATTACTATATTCCAGACCAGGTACAGACAAGACAGAAGCTGTCACTTCCATACCTAGAAATTAACTCTTTCAGGCAGCAAAGTAAAACAAGTGAAACAGCCTGGTTATTAATGTTTGGCACTGTACTTGCAGTTCCTCTTTAAAGGGAACGTCAAAGTAAATAAAAAGTTCTTACCCGGTGCTTCCTCCAGCCCCTGGCAGCCGATCTGCCTTTGCCGCAGCTCCTTTGTCCCAGGATCCCCTCCACTGCAGATGCCGACCTCGCCAGGCCGGCATCTTCTGCGCCTCACGTGGCCTGGAGTGTTCTGCGCAGGCCTTTAAGGTCCACCAAATGTGTCCTTTACGGTCCACCAAAAAGAAAACGCGCAGCAATTCAGTTCCAGGCACACCCTGGTATGCAGGGCTGTGGAATCGGTACAAAAATCCTCAGTTTATGAAACCACGACTCCAACTCCGGGGACCCAAAATGGCTCTGACTCTGACTCCTTAGTCTAATACTTAACAGGGCTGTGGATTTTGTACAAAAATCATCCGACTCCCGACTCCGACTCCTCAGTTTATGAAACCACAACTCCAACTCCGACTCTGGGTGCCCAAAATTGCCCCGACTCCTCGACTCCAACTCCGGCTCCACAGCCTGATGGTTTGTGCATATATTTTATTGTAAACAATGAGTTTTGTTTAAATCCACGTAGGAATAACTGTAAGTTCTATTGGTTACCTGTTGGTTGTTTGTCTTATAATTTAGTATTTATATAGTGGGGACATCTTCCACAGCGCTGTACAAAGTATATTGGCCTCAATTCACTAAGATCATGCTGGAGATAATAAGGCAAGAGAAAACTTACCACGGCACAGTAAGAGAGTTATCTTATCTCTTCATTCCTTACGTTACCTCTTCTGTAGTTAAGTTACCTCCTCTGTAGTTCTTTTCACACGCAGTTAATAAAAAGCCTGTCTTTAACTCTGGAGTTATTTTAAGGATTGGAGAGTTAACTTAAAGACAGAAGAGTTAACTTTAGGTTTGCCTGAGGTAAATTGTTTCCTGAATACTAAAATGCCTCCTCACCATGGTGACCACTCTAGAAACGTTCTTATTAAAGACAGGAGATGGGCTTATTGAATTGAGGCCATTGTCTGTATAACTGTCCCTCAGAGGGGCTCACAGTCTAATCCCTCCCATAGTCATATGTCTATGTATGTATCGTGTAGTATATGTACCGTGTATGTAACCTAGTCTAGGGCCAATTTAGGGGGAAGCCAGTTAACTTATCTGTATGTGTTTGGGATGTGGGAGGAAACCGGAGTGCCCAGAGGAAACCCACGCAGACACGGGGAGGGCATACAAACTCCATGCAGATAGTGCCTTGGATGGGATTCCATTCAGGGACCCAACAATGCAAGGCGTGAGTGCTAACCTCTACGCCACCGTGCTGCCTCCCTCCTCCCTGCAGTGCGATCAGCGGGCCACGCAAAATCCAGTGAAGGAAGTAGGCACTCATTGAGCTATGAACTCTATTAGAGCGTCTCCTTTGGGCCCCTCCCCCTGCATAAGTAATTCTGCGATCTTTCCTCCCCCCCGGACGGAGTTGTCGTGGGCTCCTTGCGCTCTCGTACACTTATTTAAAACGACGTGGCGACGCCAGTGAGCAGAGGCCATAAAAGGCCTTGTATTAGCGGCCTAATAGGGTGTCGTTAGGCGTTTGGCTAATAACTTCTTGCGGAGGAATGCGGATGGAAATTGGACGGTGTGGCGATTGATCACCCCCGCGTCTGATTGTCGCGGGATGGATACGTTTCATCGGCCCGCTGCGCTTGTAATGGGTTGGAGATTAACGTTCCACCTGCCCAGCTAAATTGACTCGTCCCTAAATACATTTCTTTCCGCCCCACACCGCCTCTGAAAATATCCGGGGACGGGAGCGAGGCACGACGCCCAGATGTAATAACATAGATGTGTCGATGGCGAACATCACTGCGGTCGTTTCTAAGGGTGGCCACACACTAAATGCCATTTACAATCAATTTTATGATTGGTTCAATAAAATGCCCAAATCTTAAGAACATTTTATTTCAATTAACTGGAGCATGGTGACAAGATCCTGCAACGGGCGTCTTTTTTTCCCTATATTTCTGGGATACGAAAGGCACTCTTGATGTTCTCCTGCTGCCAAAGCCCATCCTTTGCAAAGTCTGTCTTGTTGTGAGTTAGGATATGCTTTGTGATGCACCTGCACTGAATTCAGCTGTAATTTGTTGTGTTGTTGCCCTTCTGTTGCTGCGGATGATGCCTGTTACTTGCATTTCACCTCTTCCGTTCACCAGCCTTTTTCAACCAAAATAGTCCTTATTGCTTGAAGTTTTCTCAACTGCCAGTTTTGGGCGAGAGCACAAACAGCAAAAGACGGTAACATTTAAAATATGTGCAAACATATACAAATAAGTACATTTTTTCCAGAGTAAAATGATCCATAAATTACTTTTCTCCTATGTTGCTGTCACTTACAGTACGTGGTAGAAATCTGACAGAAGTGACAGGTTTTGGACTAGTCCATCTCTTCATAGGGGATTCTCAGCAAGGCTTTTATTCTTTATAAATATATTCCCTAAAAAGGATTTAAACAATGATGCTGTCCAGCTTCCCTGCTCGCTACACAGTTTTCTGGCAGTTGGACGGAGCAACTGCCATTCACTAAGTGCTTTTGAAAATAAATATATCCCTGAGAATCCCCTATAAAGAGATGGACTAGTCCAAAACCTGTCACTTCTGTCAGATTTCTACTACCTACTGTAAGTGACAGCAACATGGGAGAAAAATAATTTATGGCTCATTTTACTCTGGAAAAAATGTACTTATTTGTATATGTTTGCACATATATTACATTTTTACAGTTTTTCGCCATAGTGCCCCTTTAAGTGTTGTTTCAGAGATGCCAGCACCAGCCCTTCTTGCATCGATGATCATCCCTTATTCAAAGGCACTTATGTGGCTGGATGGTGTAATGAGTAAGGGCTCTCGGCTCTACCTGTTCAGTCAGCCAGCACCTATTCAGTAGAAGACCTTGGGCAAGACTCCCTAGGGGCTGCAGCTCTGGAGATTTGAGTCCGCTAGGAGAAAAGTGCAATATAAATGTTGTGTCTTGTCTTTGTCAAATCTTTCATCTCCACGGAGGGGAGGTGGCACAGATGGAGACACTGAGGGAACAGTGACAGAAGTGACACAGAGGGAGACATTGGAGGCACAGGTGGACACAGAAGGAGGTACAGGGGACAGAAATGGCACAGTGTTCCGACTTAAAGAGGAACTCCAGTGAAAATAATGTAATTAAAAAGGGCTTAATTTTTACAATAATTATGTATAAATGAATTTAGTCAGTGTTTGCCCATTGTAAATCTTTTAAATCCCTGATTTACATTCTGACATTTATTACATGGTGACATTTTTACTGTGGGCAGGTGATGTAGCTGCTGCATGCTTTTTTGGCAGTTGGAAACAGCTGTAAACAGCTATTTCCCACAATGCAACAAGGTTCACAGACAGGAAACTGCCAAGAGTACCACGGTCCTCAGAGGTTCTTGTGGGAGGAGTTTCACCACAATATCAGTCATACAGCGCCCCCTGATGGTCTGTTTGTGAAAAGGAATAGATTTCTCATGGGAAAGGGGTTATCAGCTACTGATTGAGACAAAGTTCGATTCTTGGTCAGAGTTTCTCTTTTAAAAACAGATTCAGGTTAGGAACGAACCTATGGTCCCTATTTCATTTGTTTACCGTGGACCTCCTATATCTAACTTTTTACATTTTTGTTTCATTCCCTCCAGATACACTTTAAAATGAATAGACAATTTAGAGCAAATATTTAAAATTGCGCCATAACTTGTGCAGCTCCCGTTCCTGTCGCTGACAGTTTTAGGGCGAGAGCAGGACATCTCTCGAAGACGGGTGTATTATATACTGTGTATAACGCGCTCGCCGCCCTCCTGTCGCTCCTTGCCGCGGTGCGATGCTCTCAGCTCGCCTACCGCCGTACATCTTCATTTTAATTACAGTTCTAATCATCGCCGGTGTTTATAGTGCGTGGAGTGAGATGGTGTTTTGGGCGCCGAGCTACTCGTCCGAAGTCGCCGCGCGTTCTCCCTTGTGAGCACAGAAATTGCCAGCGAGCAGCTCCAGTTGTTAGCGGAGCAGGAGCGGCGGTTCAGAGTGTAATTATTAACAAGGCGTTGCGCGGTCAGTGATGTATGGCGCCGGCTCGCCGCGCGTTCTCTTCAATGGGTATAGAGATATGAAGGAACTGTCTCTGCCAGTCCCTGACGATACTGAGGAACGGCAGCGGGCTCAGGATATATGAGGGCGCGAGGTCATAAATTAGCGCTATTTGTATCTGCTGCGTCTCAGCAGGATGCTCCTGACCTTCAAACAAGTTTTTCGCTCCGGCGTAGGACGGCCGACTCCCCCGTCCGGCGCGCGTCTCCTGGAAATTGGCTTTTTGTCGGATGGATAAGGATTGAAATTCATTTTTCTCTGCAAGGTTAGGCCATGCATCAATACAGCGCTTAATGCTCTGCGGAGGCTTCCGGAACAACATCGCTGTCAGGCGAGTACCTGTCCGCCGAGTTCCAGATTACCTGCGGATAATTACGCCATTAAGGTCTACGGAAAGCCCGCGGACACCTCCGTTCTGGGTAAATGTGTAAACTAAAACTGCCCGCTAAGGTTGACATTTTTTAACGAACGATCATATTTGGTAAGAGATTGTTAAAGGGGAACTGATGAGAGAGGTATATGGAGGCTGTCATGTTTATTTCCTTTTAATCAATACCAGTTGCCTGGCAGCCCTGCTGGTCTATTTCTCTGCAGTAGTATCTGAATAAAACCAGAAACAAGCATGCAGCTAGTCTTGTCAGATCAGACTTATAAGTCTGAACCACTGAAACACCTGATCTGCTGCATGCTTGTTCAGGGGCTATGGCTAATAGTACTAGAGGCAGAGGATCAGCAGGGCTGCCAGGCAACTGGTATTGTCTAAAAGGAAATAAACATGACAGCCTCCATATACCTCTCTCTTCAGTTCCCCTTTAAGAGCAAGAGAAAAGATCGTATTTATTCGATCCACAGCATAAAAGAATCCAAACTATTCCTGATTTCAAAACTAGTTGCGATCCTAACAAGAATTTTTTTTTCGAGATAGTGGTTTGGAAAGGTGTGTCAAGACTGATCACCAAATCAAAGCTTACCGAATAATACAAATTGTATTGATCATCATTCTACAAAAGGCAATGGAAGATACATATTAAACATTTGTCTCGACCACCAAAGTAGACCCTACAGTCAGAAGTATAGCCTAGGCTAGCCTAAATGTAATATCTAGGAGGACCTCCACGTACAGTATGGCCCAAGTCCAGTCACAAGATTTTGCAAAAAGCCATGATAGATGAATCTCAACGATACCAATATATGTATGTGTGTATATGTATATATTGATGGATTTTGTTACCTGACAGCAATATGGATATTGATGGATATGATAGATATACTTGCGATCCTATCTAGTGAAAAAAAATAAAGATGGGACCATTTTCAAATTTCCTCAAACACAGAATAGGAACACCAAGAGCCAAATATAGTGCAGTATTTACTGGTAGTTGAAATGAAGTATGATAGATTAATAAGCTATACTCACAAAGCAGGGTTACCTCCAGGGCAACCACTGTATAGGCAGGTGGGGAGATTACACCTGACCCCACTCAGGATTAAGAAGTCGCTCTCCGTAGATGAGGGGAAAAAGGGGTAACACCCCTCCACCAGGGGTGGACATGATATAGCGTAGTATGGATACAGAGGCGCCAAAAGGATAAAAATATCTAAAAAGTTTAAACCATGAGGAGACAGTGGTAGACTTACCTCCTCCAAGCAGACACAAAAATTGCCAATGTGTTTGTCAAATACAACAAGTTTATTTACATACTCTGGGGGACAATGCAACGCGTTTCGCAGGTTTGATCCCGCTTCATCAGGCAATAACAACGGAGCAATAGCATATGTGGTCAGTAGAAGAGCCAGGCACCTCTGTCGAAATCCAAAAAGATTCTCGAATCCTTAGAATCTAACAAATCCTGACCATAAGAATTGTGTGATCCATGTAAGAATTGTAGTTACACTTAGAATATTCTACACAGGATTAATTAGATATGAGATTCTAAGGATTCTAAAGAATCAAGAATCTTTTGCGATCGGATTCAAGGACATTTGGGATTCGTCCCATTTCTACAAAAATCTTTCTAGTCGATGGATCTGTTCTGTAAGGAAATGGCTGATAATGCGATTGTTCAGGGTCAATTGTGCCTACCAGCTTCTGTTATCTGCTATCTGAATAATGGTAGAAAATATGATCGTTCACTAAAATTTGTATCATTAATGGACACCTTACAAATCTAGCTTATCCATTAGTATTCAAGCACATTGTTTGTCCAAAGCCGGTCTTATACCACTTCATGTTTTTAATAGATTAGACCTTTGATTTGATGAAAAGATTGACTCCTAGAAAGAAAAACAATTGCAACCAAGACCACGGATGTCCCTTTTAATTGCCCCATCAGTCGAGAAAGATGGCAATTTTTATCAGCTGCACTGGGGCTAGAGGTGGGTATTGGTGGCCACGTAGGTCTGAGTGGTACAGGGCTAGCGGTGGTGGTAGCTGGGGCTAGAGGTAGGGATTGGTGGCCACCTAGGCCTGAGTTGTACAGGGCTAGTGGTGGTGGTAGCTGGGGCCAGAGTTGGCCATGTAGGTCTGAGTGGTACAGGGCTAGTGGTGGTAATAGCTGGGCCCAGAGGTGGGCATTGAGGCCATGTAGGTTTGAGTGGTACAGGGCTTGCGGTGGTGGTAGCAGGGGGCTGAGGTGGGCATTGGTGGTAACATCGGTCTGAGTGGTACAGGGCTTGCGGTGGTGGTAGCTGGGGAACAGGTGGGTATTGGTGGGAACGTAGATCTGAGAGCTACAAGACTTTTCGTGCAGGTAGTTGAGAATTGTCTACGACAGTGGTCTTCAAACTAAGGCCTGCAGGCCGAATGCGGCCCGCTGAGGCTTTTTTACCGGCCCCCCACACACAAAATGTATTACTGAGAGATGGTTCTTTGTACAATACTTAAGCTCAATGTTATATTTTTCTACATTTTTGTATCTATACTCCGGCCCCCCAGCAGTCTGAAGTATGTTGTCCCGGCCCTTGACCTAAAATGTTTGGGGACCCCTGGTCTACGAGATGAATTTCATGCTATCCTTTTGGGAAAATTTTATGCAAACATTTGCAGCTCGGAGATGCATAGACATAATTCTTTGGTCAATATAGTCACCAGTAAACTCCATACTAAACTCTAAAAATAGTTCCTCCCTCAGGACTTCTGGTTGTCACCCTTCTGACACTATTTGTGGTATACCGGTAGTTTGCTGAAAAGAAGGCAGTTGAGATTTTGAGTTCTGTACTTTTGAGGACAGTTTGAATCAATTTGGGTATCCAAATCAGATGATCAGAAGGCATGATGGTATTTGACTATATAAGTAGGAACTGCAACCTAAATTCTTTCATAACAATAAGAAAAATATCTCTCTACCTTCCTCCCGGATCACTGCCTTGAGTATGGCCATATTGTAAATATTAAATAACCACTCCTGGTTCTATGAGCTGATGTAAATCTTGATACTATCTCGGGTCAAGCATGATGCTTCTTTGGCAGGAGAAGAGAGCCCTGAACTTGAGGGATCGTTATGTCTCCAAGCAGTTTTGGGTAACAGAATTCAGGTTCTAACTGGCTTTCAGTTTATGCTTCCTCAAAATGCGACCTTTGAGTAAAGGTATTGCAACGATCTTCCACAGTCACGTGTTGTTGTTCAGACTAGTAATGGGAAGTTGTACCCTGTTAAGCAATTTATTAATTGCAATCATAAAATGTGGTGTCTCGTAACCTTATATGCCCTGCAAATTTCAGTATGTAGACAACAAACAAAGTTTGGGCATCAACCGTAGGGTACGTCTATTCCAAGACCGGTTACGGTAGTGGTTCGTACGGCGTCCTCCCGCCTACACTTTCAACATTTTTGCACTCAGAGTATGGTTGTGTTTGATGTGCTGATTCCCAAATGGCTTCTTTGGAACTGTATTACGCTGTGTTTCTTGGAATAAACATAACCCACATTTGGTCCCCGAACTTTGCTTGTTGTCTACTTGTGAAGTTCTCACCATTGCGGAGTACAGCGTGTGGGGATCATTCCATACAGCCATACTCGCCCTTGGCCAGACAGGTGAGATACTTTTGAACAGTACTGTTGCCTCTTTAACTTCCACTGCATTAGGTCGAGTTCTGAAGAAGTCCTTTTCTCATCTGTGGACATGGCAAACTTAAGAGTCTAGCTTGTGCAATCAAACCTTTGAGGGTTCTCTTAGGGTACATTACTAAGTTTTTTTTTTTTAAAGGACAACTGAAATGAGGGATATGGAGGCTTCCATATGTATTTCCTTTTAAGCCATACCAGTTGCCCGGCAGCACTGCTAATCCTCTGCCTCTAATACTTTTAGCCAGGGCTGTGGAGTCAGTACACAAATCATTCGAATCAGACTCCTCAGTTTATGAAATTACCGACTCCAACTCCGACTTCAGGTACCCAAAATGACTCCAACTCCTTAGTGTAACGATTGGTGTCAGCATGTGGAGAGAATCTGATTATTGGTGATCTGCAGTATCACCAAGAATGCAGATATATACCCGATTATTGGCGATCTGCAGAATCACCGATAATACAGATATATTGCTAACCTCTGGACACCTATGGTATGTGAGTGTTTGGTGTAACAGTAATACTTTGAGAAATGCACCTGCCGACCAGGTGATCGAAGGCAGTGTAGCACTACTGCACTTGAGGACACAGAAACCTTCCAGCAGCCTGAGGCTCCCCAAGGGGTGGAGTCAGGCTGGAGGTAGGAAGGATCAGAAGGTGAGTGACACCTGAAGGTGGATGTCACTGTCAGATCTGGAGACTATCTCGTAAGGGAGAGATAGCTCTCGAAGGTCGGGCAAGCCAGGTCGGTAACAGACGGTCAGATAAAGTACATAGACAGAAGGCTGATTCGGTAACCAAGACTAGCAGGGTTTGGCAACAGAGTATCAGATATGCGAGGTACCGAATCAGAGATCAGAGGGATAGTCAGGAAAGCAGAAAGTCATAACAGATATCAAACAATGCCTAGTCTGGGTGTGAGGTCCTTGGTCTCTACACCCTGGAACTAGTCTGGAGTATAACGTAGATGATATTACAGTTCCCTAGTCTTGGGTGCGAGGTCCATGGTCTCAGCACCCTGGAACTAGTCTGGAGTATAACACAGATGATAATACAGTTCCCTAATCTTGGGTGTGAGGTCCGTGGTCTCTACACCCTGGAACTAGTCTAAGAATAAACAGAAATACAAATGAACTGGCTCAGTGTGAATTCCCAGGAACGTCCTGGTTCAAACACACTGTAGGATCTGACTGAGGTCTGAGTGCTTCCACGTAGTGATCGCAACAGCAGACAACTAGAGACTGGCCAACAGTAACTATATATGGAGTAGTGCTCTCCGGCACCACCCCTAATTGATCAACCAATAGTATCCTGCTCTGGCATCAGCTGATCGGTGTGATCAGCTGATCTCTCCTTGCCTAGTATAAGAGTTCTGCCTCTCAGCGCGCGCGCGTATTCCTAAGCCTGTGTGCACTAACAGACTCAGCCACACCAGACACGCTGCTGCGTGCAAACCGCTGCGCTGGACGCGGAACCAGCCGCCTGACTGTTACATGCGGCGGCTTTTCCGCGTTCTGCCCTGTTACCAGCCGCACGCCTCCGTGTGCAAACCGCCACATTGGACTCGGAAACAGTCGCCTCTTCAGCAGCACATGCGGCGGCTTTTCCGCGTTCTCTCACACTTAGTCTAATACTTACCAGGGCTGTGGATTTGGTACAAAAATCATCTGACTCCTCAGTTTATGAAACCTCCGGGTACCCAAAATTGCTCTGACTCCTCGACTTCTACTCCAACTCCGACTCTACAGCCCTGCTTTTAGCCATAGCCCCTGAACAAGCATGCAGCAGATCAGGTGTTTCTGCCATTATTGTCAGATCTGACAAGATCAGCTGTATGCTTGTTTCTGGTGTGATTCAGACACTACTGCAGCCAAATAGATCAGCGGGACTGCCTGGCAACTGGTATTGTTCAAGGGCCCGTTTCCACTAGCGCAGAAACCGGACCAAATTCGCAGAGTTTCCCCGCAGGCAAATCGTTTGGGGAAACTCTGCCATAGGAAACAATGGCGCCGCCGGCCGAATCGCTTGCCCTAGTGATTTGGCCGACATTGCCATCAGTTTTCGTCCGGGAGGCAGCGAATCCCATAGTTGTGCATGGCACGGCTGATGGGATTCGTCTGCGTACCCACAGACCCGGAAGTACCGCCGCTCGTCTCGCAGCCGCACGCAGTAGCTAGTGGAAACGGGCCCTGAAAGGAAATATGCCTCTATATTCTTCTCACTTAAAGAGGAACTCCAGTGAAAATATTGCAATTAAAAAGTGCTTCATTCTTACAATAATTATGTATAAATAATTTAGTCAGTGTTTGCCCATTGTAAAATATTTTAAATCCTGGATTTATATTCTGACATTTATCACATGGTGACATTTTTACTGTTGGCAGGTGATGTAGCTGCTACTTGCTGTTTTGGCAGTTGGAAACAGCTGTAATCAGCTATTTCCCACAATGCAACAAGGTTCACAGACAGGAAACTGCCAGGAGTAGGTACTCAGAATTTCTTTGTGGGAGGGGTTTCACCACAATATCAGTCATACAGCGCCCCCTGATGGCCTGTTTGTGGAAAGGAATAGCTTTCTCATGTAAAAGGGGGTATCAGCTACTGATTGGGATAAAGTTCAATTCTTGGCCGGAGTTGCTCCTTAAAGTGGAACTGAAGTAAGAGGTATGCGGAGGCTGCCATATTTATTTCCTTTTAATCAATACCAGATGCCTGGCAGCCCTGCTGATCCTCTGCCTCTAATACTATTAGCCATAGCCCCTGAACAAGCATGCAGCAGATCAGGTGTTTCAGACTTTAAAGTCAGATCTGACAAGACTAGCTGCATGCTTGTTTCTGGTGTTATTCAGGCACTACTGCAGAGAAATAGACCAGCAGGGCTGCCAGGCAACTGGTATTGATTAAAAGGAAATAAAAATGGCAGCCTCCGTATACCTCTTACTTCAGTTCCCCTTTAAGTTTTTCTTTAAATCTCTTTGATCCACTATTAATATCAATGTATCCAAGCATTTCCAAAGAGTCCATTGGGGAATGCATCCTTTTTCTCCTTCTTGGGGGCATAAAGGGTGTTTTGCTCTACGCAAAGAAGTGCCCTCGGTAGTCCGTTTGGCCACACATTCCATCAGTAGGCTGCATGCAAAACATCCCCATTGTCTAATTATTACACCTTTATTAATTATTATTACACCTAAATAATTATTACACCTTTTTGATTTGTTACTCTTCATACTTCCTATGTTAGAATCATGCAGTTTGGTAAAAGTTTAGTGTTCCTATTTTTTTTTTTCCTCCAGTTTTACGCATCTCACTTTCATACTGTATATAGTTAAGAGCACACCACTTTGGGGGGGGAGGGGCACACCACTTTGGGGTGATAAGTGGGTTTTGGATCCCACCTGCTGGATACAGCTGGTCAGAGGGTTTCTCTTTTGGTCACACCTTCTTGCTCTCCTACCACCGAGCATTATCAGGGACCAAGTATATTTTTTATTGGCTTTGGAACTCTCAGTACCCAAACATTGCACAGAAATCAACTGCCAGTATTACATTACCACCTGTGATAAATGTACGAATGTAAATCTGGTGAGAAAAGATTTTACAATGGGAAAACAGTAGCTAAATAATTTATAAATTAATATTGTAAAAAAGCAGTTGTATTCATTACGTTACGTTCACCACAGTTCCTGCTTAAAGCACCACAATCACAAAAATCGTAAAATATAAAATATATGTAAACACATTCCAATAAGTACATTTCTTCCAGAGTAAAATGAGCCATAAATTGCTTCTCTCCTATGTTGCTGTCACTTACAGTAGGTAGTAGAGATCTGACAGAACCGACAGGTTTTGGACTAGCCCATCTTCTCATGGGGGGTTCCCAAAGTCTTTTTCTTTATTTTTAAAAGCACTTCGTGAATAGCGGTTGCTCCGTCTAACCGCTAAAAGTGTATGATGAGTAGGAAGGCTGGTCAGCATTTTTGTATAAGTTCTTTACAGGGACTGTCTTTTTATAAAGAATAAAAGCCATGCTGAGAATCCCCCATGAAGAGATGGACTAGCCCAAAACCTGTCGGTAATGTCAGATTTCTACTACCTACTGTTAGTGACAGCAACATAGGAGAAAAGTCCTTTATGGCTCATTTTACTCTGGAAGAAATGTACTTCTTATTTGTATGTGTTTTAAATTTTACATTTTTTCACGGTAGTGGTCCTTTAAGTTCAGCAATGGCCGCCCTCTGTCCTTAGAGCTTGGCGACTCGGCCTCCATCTTGTCTTGTGTGTAACTGCCCATTGAGTACCCAGAATGAGCGTTTTCTGTTGGCGGATATTTGTTTTTCACACTAAATGCCGTTTAATGCATAAAGAAAAAAACATTAGGCTTTGCTTGTGCTGGAAAGTAGAAATAATTCAAATCCTAATGGAATAAATGTAGAGAATGTTAATAAGTAACGCCCCAGCTTTGCTAAAGATTAGCTTTTATTCCAATCTCGGTAAGTAGATTTAATTTCAGTAGATTACAGAAATACTTTTATTATTAAACTCGGGGACTCTTCGAAAAAACCCTATTTGGCGTCTCCTTCGCACGCGACTCGTGTGGCGGCCATCGGCGGGAACCTCGCTGCTCTCGTTTGTGTTTTTTTTTTTTTTTTCTTTTGTTTGGGGCGTTCAGGTGTAAATTTGTCGGCAGAAAACATTGCCGTAAAGGGGGAGGGGAGGGGGGACCGTTACCGCGGGCTATAAATATCTCCGGATTTCTTTCCTAAGCTGATTTGGTAATGTGATATTAAACGCTCTCAGTTACTTTGTTTCTGGGGATTAAGAAGTAAATGAGATTAAAATTAAACGACTTCTGGTGTATACAAGATCTGGCTTTTTTTCCCCTGCTTGTATCTGTGACCTCTGGAATTATGTTCCCTTTGTGATAGAATGTCGCTCATATTGCAAAGGCACAAAAATAGAGTGTAAGCTCCTCTGGTGCAGGGAGTGATGGGAATGGATCAGTGATCTCTGTACTGCGCTGTGGAATATGTCAGAGCTATATAAATGTATAATAAGTGTGTCACAGTGGTGAGGGCATTAGAGTGTAAGCTCCTCTGGTGCAGAGACTGATGGGAATGGATCAGTGAACTCTGTACAGCGCTGTGGAATATGTCAGAGCTATATAAATGTATAATAATAATAGTGTGTGGCTGTGGTGAGGACATTAGAGTGTAAGCTCCTCTGGTGCAGAGACTGATGGGGATGGATCAGAGATCTCTGTACAGCGCTGTGGAATATGTCAGAGCTATATAAATGTATAATAATAGTGTGTGACTGTGGTGAGGGCATTAGAGTGTAAGCTCCTCTGGTGCAGAGACTGATGGGAATGGATCAGTGAACTCTGTACAGCGCTGTGGAATATGTCAGAGCTATATAAATGTATAATAATAATAGTGTGACTGTGGTGAGGACATTAGAGTGTAAGCTCCTCTGGTGCAGAGACTGATGGGAATGGATCAGTGATCTCTGTACAGCGCTGTGGAATATGTCAGAGCTATATAAATGTATAATAATAATAGTGTGTGACTGTGGTGAGGGCATTGGAGTGTAAGCTCCTCTGGTGCAGAGACTGATGGGAATGGATCAGTGATCTCTGTACTGCGCTGTGGAATATGTCAGAGCTATATAAATGTATAATAATAGTGTGTCACAGTGGTGAGGACATTGGAGTGTAAGCTCCTGTGGTGCAGAGACTGATGGGAATGGATCAGTGATCTCTGTACAGCGCTGTGGAATATGTCAGAGCTATATAAATGTATAATAATAATAGTGTGTGACTGTGGTGAGGGCATTGGAGTGTAAGCTCCTCTGGTGCAAAGACTGATGGGAATAGGTCAGTGATCTCTGTACAGCGCTGTGGAATATGTCAGAGCTATATACATGTATAATAATATTAGCAGTGAGGACATGCTGGATGCAGCTGCGCTCGCTCCTGTCTGTTCTGTAGAACGATTCCTCGTCCATATTTCATGTCAGTAGCAGAGCGGTCTCTGGAAATACAATGACACAGATAGCGGCCTGTAGCTATACTCGGAATTCCCAGGTAGCTTTGCTGCGGAGATCGATGAACTGTGCGAGGGAACGGCCATCATTCATCTCACAGATCTGAACGCCGCAGGTCAGAGGAGGCAGGCGTCCATGTTTATGTGCGTGTCTGCGCAGCAATCTGCTGGTAACTGCTTCATGTTCAACATCCAGTGTGCTGCTTTCAAATAGAATTTTCTCATTTCCTCTTAAATGACACCTGAAGCTAGTGGGATATGGAGGCTGCCATGTTTATTTCCTTTTAAGCAATACCAGTTGCCTGGCAGCCCTGCTGATCCTCTGCCTCTAATACTATAAGCCATAGCCCCTGAACAAGCATGCAGCAGATCAGGTGTTTCAGACTTTAAAGTCAGATCTGACAAGACTAGCTGCATGCTTGTTTCTGGTGTTATTCAGACACTACTGCAGCGAAATAGACCAGCATGGCTGCCAGGCAACTGGTATTGATTAAAAGGAAATAAATATGGCAGCCTCCGTATACCTCTTACTTCAGTTACCCTTTAAGCAATACCAGTTGCCTGGCTGTCCTGCTGATCCTCTGCCTCTAATACTTTTAGCCATAGACCCTGAACAAGCATGCATCAGATCAGGTGTTTCTGACATTATTGTCAGATCTGACAAGATTAGCTGCATGCTTGTTTCTGCTGTGATTTAGACACTACTGCAGCCAAATAGAGCAGCGGGGCTGCCAGCAACTGGTATTGTTTAAAAGTAAATTAACATGGCAGCCACCATATAGATCTCTCACTACAGTTGTCCTTTAATGTCCAGTGGAAGGAGGTGAGCTTTCTGTCAGGCAGGGGTAACACTCGCTCCTCTGTCCTCTGCGATTTCGGGTTTTGCATCTCTCTGCGATCGTGTATTTCCATCCGCCATGTCCGGGTTTCGTTGGTGATTTTCTGTGTTGCAGCGTAATACATTGTAATCTGGAACGCAAGCGCCATGCGGAGAAAAGCAGGAAGCTGACAGATTTTATAATGTAAGGAAAATTAAAGAAACGGATCGCAAACAAAAGTATTGAACAATTCTTTTAAGTGACGCCCCAAACCAAAATGTTTATAGCCGCACCCCTGAAGTGTAATTTTGTACTTTAAAGAGGACCTGAAGTGAAAATAACATAATAAAAATACTTTTTTTTAATTTTATTTTTATTTTACAATATCCATGTATACATTTAGTCAGTGTTTGCCCTTTTGTAAAATCATTCCTCTCCAATTTACATTCTGTCATTTTATCACTGGTGGTGAAATCTTTAGTCCTGCCAGGTGATCTGTATGGAATGTTTGTTACTGAGAGTTCTGCTTGCTTGGTAGTTGGAAAAAGCTGTTCTTTTCCAGAATGCAACAAGCTTCACTGACAGGAAACTATCAGGACCATGGTCCTCAGTTTCCTGTGGGAGGGGTTTCACCGCAATATCAGCCATACAGCGCCACCTGATGATCAGTTTGTGAAAAGGTAAAGATTTCTCATTGGAAAGGGGGGTATCAGCTACTGATTGGGATGAAGCACAGTGGCGTAGTGGTTAGCTCTCTCGCCTTGCAGCACTGGTTCCCTGGTTCAAATCCCAGCCAGGGCACTATCTGCAGAGAGTTTGTATGTTCTCTCCGTGTCTGTGTGGGTTTCCTCCGGGCACTCCGGTTTCCTCCCACATTCCAAAACATACGGATAAGTTAATTGGCGCCCCTTAAAATTGGCCCTAGACTACAGTACTTACACTACATAATATAGACATATGGCAATGGTAGGGATTAGATTGTGAGCTCCTTTGAGGGACAGTTAGTGACAAGATATATATATATATATATATATACACTGTACAGCGCTGCGTAATATGTTGGCGCTATATAAATACTAATAATAATAATAAAAGTTCAATTCTTGGTTACGGTTTCCCTTTAAGGCCTCTTTCACAGTGCGATGTTAAAGTCACACGTTAGAAGATTTTTCACCGCAGACTAATGCACACGTTGCGTTTGTGTGTAACGTTATTAGAAAGTGCTGCATGCTGTGCGTTTAGCAATGAATCTGCTGCGTTGTGTGTTGCACATGCTCAGTAATGGTTTTGTTTTCAAATGTAACGCATGCGCCGTTTTCGTTCCATCATAAATACACGTGCTTTGTGTTTTATTTTGTCATGGCGCATGCTCCTTGTTTTTTAACGTAAATCTTAATTGGTTTATTTTTTGGTTCGTTTTGTAATGTGGAACATTGACGTCGCATGTAAAGCGCGCCAATAAGGTTGCACCACGTGTACGTCATAACACCTTAACACAGTGTTATAGAACGCACAATAACGTCCAAGTTAGTCTATATGTGTTGCGTTAGGGCTGCGTTGTGCGATCTTAACGTCGCACTGAAACTCAACGCTACCGTGAAAGAGGCCTTAGTATAAGCACTCTAGCATTGTCTTTAAAGAGACTCTGTAACAACAAAAACCTTCCCTGGGGGGTACTCACCTCGGGTGGGGGAAGCCTCCGGATCCTAATGAGGCTTCCCACGCCTTCCTGCGTCCCACGGGGGTCTCGCTGCAGCCCTCCGAACAGCCGGCGACAGAGCCGACTGTCAATTCAATATTTACCTTTGCTGGCTCCAGCGGGGGCGCTGTGGCTGCTTTCCTCTCCGAACTACACGGAAATACCCGATCTCAGTCGGGTCCGCTCTACTGCGCAGGCGCCGGAAACTTGCGCCTGCGCAGTAGAGCAGACCCTGACGGCGATCGGGTATTTCCGCCTACTTCGGCGCCGACAGCAGTCAGAGCGCCTGCGCAGGAGCCAGGAAGGTAAATATTGCGTCACGGCTGTACGGAGGGCTACAGCGAGACCCCCGAGGGACGCAGGACGGCGTGGGAAGCCTCATTAGGATCCTGAGGCTTCCCCCACCCGAGGTGAGTACCCCCCAGGGGCCGTTTTGTCGTTACAGTTCCTCTTTAAAGAGACACTGATGCGAAAAAATATATATGATATAGTGAATTGGTTGTGTACTATGAATAATTACTAGAAGATTAGCAGCAAAGAAAATATTCTCATACTTTTTTCAGGTATATAGTGTTTTTTCTAACATTGTATTATTCTATAATATGTGCAGATTACACAACACTCAGCATTCAAAATGAGTCTTTCAGAGCAGTCTGTGAAGTAATGACCTCTCCTCTGGCAGAGAAAAAGTAAACAGTTCAGGAACAGTTGAGATAATAAAAGTCAGATAACAGCCCTCTCCACGACTAACTTAAGGTGCCCATACACTCGTCAGATTGGCAGCAGATAGATAAGAAATGCATCTGATGATCTATCTGATGCGTTTTTAGAACATTTTTTACCAGGATAGAATTCCAATAGATTTCAGTTTGAAATCTATTGGAATTCTATCTGATGGCATTTTTTTGCCATCAGATTTCCATTAAGGCCAATGCAAAATGATAAGCAATCTCAGCAGATCGACCTAAATTTTCCATCCTGCCAGCTCGATGAAAATCCATCGAAATCGATCGAAATCGGCCATCGATCGGTCGATTGGCCAACCGATTTGCAAACGATCAATCGGGATCGATCAGTTGGCCAGAAAATCGGCTGAGTGTATGGGCCCCTTTAGTCGGAGAGCTTAATAGCTTGTTTGCATAGAGATAACAACTGGAGTTTCTCAACTCTTCCTGTACTGGAAACAATTAGACTGATGTATCTGATCTTAATGTTTTATTTCTTAGCTGTGCTACACATACAAATCATAATATCATCATTTTTTTTTCGCTTCAGTGTCTCTTTAAAGTTTGGTTGTAATTTAAAGTGTACTTTTTGCAAAATAAATGTTCCCCAATAGACACCTCAGCCTTGGGAAGCAGAGTGAATAATCCAGATGTCTCTCCCGTTATCCTCACCGCCTGTTCCAGCGCTGTCCACCGCAAAACCGCGTATATACGCAAGAGCTTGTTGACTGCTGGCGCATAGCCTGGACCCCATCAGGCTGTGCTTTCCCTGCCGAGCCCGTGCTATTGCGCAGACAGTGTGGCCAGGCCCGCTCCCGTACAGGTGTGCGACCGCAAGCTTTGGGAGGACATAGCGCTGCATCGGCGGGGCGGAGGGAGATGGGTGAAGCCATGTCATTTTTCTGTATTTAGAGACACTGAAGCGAAAAAAATATATGATATGAATTGGTTGTGTACTATGAATAATTACTAGAAGATTAGCAGCAAAGAAAATATTCTCATATATTTATTTTCAGGTATTTAGTGTTTTTTCTAACATTGCATCATTCTCTAATATGTGCAGATTACACAACACTCAGCATTCAAAATGATTCTTTCAGAGCAGTCTGTGAACTAATGACCTCTCCTCTGCCAGAGGAAAAGTAAATAGTTAATAGTTGAGATAATAAAAGTCAGAAAACAGCCCTCTCCAGGACTTTGAAAGTAGAGATAATGGCTTTTTTTGTATAGAGATAACAACTGGAGTTTCTTAACTCTTCCTGTACTGGAAACAATTACACTGATGTATCTGATAATAATGTTTTATTTCTTAGCTGTACTACACATACAAATCATAATATCATAGTTTTTTTTTCGCTTCAGTGTCTCTTTAAAGTGGACCGGAACTCTTGCACAGGACAGAAGGAAAGCAGAGAAATGCACCCTGTATGTATTTAGAGAGTTTAGCCTGTCTGATTCCCCTCATCTGTGAATAAGCACCACTGTAATTTGATCTCTCCCCTGTGACAACTGACTGCCACGCCGCTAATTTATAAACACAGGATGTTAACTCTGCCTGCTTCCATGAAAGCAGGAAGTAGACACACTGCAGATTTATTACAGGATTTGTATCAGCTGTAACAAAGAAATGTTTTTTTCGTTAGGTCGTTATGCTGTTGTGTATCTTCTAGAGCAGAGAGGCAGTTCTGAGTTCAGGTCCATTTTTATAGAATTTGCGGATCTCAGATTGCGCCCCCCTAACCCCAATATTTGGGTAACACTAAGAGGACACGCAGTTATATCTGTTTTATCAGCACCAGTCTCCCCGGCCGGGCTGTGCTGTTAGGCACACTTGCTGTCTTGTTAGCTCCGCCTGATGTGGGGGGCTGGGCATCTGCGCCCCCCAGAAAGGGTTAATGAAGACCCCTCTGTGCTGCGGGGATGACTGATGGCCCCTCGGACAGGATCTTTGTTGTGGGTCCGGGGACAGACGTATCTGGAGGACGAGGCCCGAATAATAGAGCCACATCTCTGTGAGGATTGTCCTGTCACTGGGCGAGTTATAGAGTACACATTCCTGCGCCCGTCCCATGGAGATGAGGGGCGCACAGGCCAGGCTGCGAGCGCAATCCTCCCACAGTGCAGAGAGGCGGAGAGGTGTCTGTTGTGTATCATACCCAACTCTGCACGCATCTGATACTGAGAACAGTCCTCCAGCAGCATAGAGTATAGCAGGAGAGGAGAGTTAGATAGAGGAAGAAGCAGAGTCCTCCTGTAGCAAAGAGTATATCGGGAGAGGAGAGTCCTCCAGCAGCACAGAGTATATCAGGAGAGGAGAGTTAGAGGGAGGAGCAGAGTCCTCCAGCAGCATAGAGTATAGCAGGAGAGGAGAGTCCTCCAGCAGCATAGAGTATAGCAGGAGAGGAGAGTCCTCCAGCAGCACAGAGTATAGCAGGAGAGGAGAGTCCTCCAGCAGCGCAGAGTATCTCAGGAGAGGATAGTCCTCCAGCAGCGCAGAGTATCTCAGGAGAGGATAGTCCTCCAGCAGCGCAGAGTATCTCAGGAGAGGATAGTCCTCCAGCAGCGCAGAGTATCTCAGGAGAGGATAGTCCTCCAGCAGCGCAGAGTATATCAGGAGACGAGAGTCCTCCAGCAGCACAGAGTATATCAGGAGAGGAGAGTTAGAGGAAGGAGCAGAGTCCTCCAGCAGCACAGAGTATATCAGGAGAGGAGAGTTAGAGGAAGGAGCAGAGTCCTCCAGCAGCACAGAGTATATCAGGAGAGGAGAGTAAGAGGAAGGAGCAGAGTCCTCCAGCGGCACAGAGTATATCAGGAGAGGAGAGTTAGAGGAAGGAGCAGAGTCCTCCAGCAGCACAGAGTATATCAGGAGGGGAGAGTTAGATAGAGGATGGAGCAGAGTCCTCCAGCAGCACAGAGTATATCAGGAGAGGAGAGTTAGATAGAGGATGGAGCAGAGCCCTCCAGCAGCACAGAGTATATCAGGAGAGGAGGGTTACAGATGGAGTTCTCCAGTAGAGTGATTAGGTAGATGTAGCACAGTATCCTGTTCTCAGTAATCATACAGCAGTGGATTCTACGATGATTAAACGTTTGCACCTCCAGTAAGTGATTTCAGGCCTGTGAGCCGTTCCGTTTGTTTCTGCAGAGCTGAAAAGTGTCCAATAATTTCCCTCCACCCCCCTTTCTTAATTGTTGTAAAACAATTACCGGAGAGTGGAAGCTGCTTTACACACCAAAAATTAAATTGCGCTTTCTTATGATTAATATCGCGGTGTAATCTGCCGCGGTTTAGGACACGTAGCGCAGGTGACATCTGCGCTTAAATATAATTTTCTTTCGCCGCGTTCTGGCGCGCATGTTAATTACTGACGCTGTGTAGTTCAACATTTTAGTTAATAAATATGTCAAGTTTTTTTTTCCGCTGTCGTTGTTTTTTTTTTTCTTTTCCTTTTTGCGAGAGCGGTGAATTCGCAATTAGTTTCAGATTTACAGCACAGTGACAGACAGCGCTGAACAAATAGAGGTTAAACACGCAATTTACATATTAATTTCATGATTCATTTGTCCAATGATTTATGTGCGGAGAGATTGTGTTTAATATTTGCGCTGTAGTTGTTTCTAGGCCTGTCGCGCCCAATCGCTGCGTCGGGCTGAGATGTGGTGATGTCTGTGCGCACGCAGATTGGGGAAGGGGACGACTCTAAAGCGAACGTTTTAGGAAACCGGAAAGGATGCGGAAATTGAGGTGGAAATATACTTATTCCATTCTCTCCTTGTCTGTATTCCTGTGCTGTGAAGTTAAATCTCTACATTCGCTTAAAGGGACTCTGAGCACCTCTCATTGGCATGCCTTTAAGACTCCGACCAGTACTGCAAAGTACTTTAAGATGCATACCTTTCTGTAGCTTGTGCTCTCCTGTTTCGTTTGAGGCCTGAATCGCTGTTCTACACCAAATCGTTTTCGTTCAATTTAAAAATCGTGGCTGCCATCTTGGCTATGTTATAACTTCCAGGTCACCCCTGTCTTCTCTGTTAGAGAAGTGCATCACTGAATGAAGCAGGAAGAGGAAGTGACACGCATGGCCATTGCAAGAGGCTCCTCCAGAGGGGTCACTATGTTGGAAGTCGTCTGGCTTAAAGGCATGCCCATAAGAGGTGCTCGGAGTCCCTTTAAAAGGAGCCTAGACTGAGAAGGATATAGATTTTTCCTTTTAAAATAATACCAGTTGCCTGACTCTCCTGCTGATCCCGTGTCTCTAATACTTTTAGCCACAGCCCCTCAACAAGCATGCAGATCAGGTGCTCTGACTGAAGTCAGACTGGATTTGCTGCATGCTTGTTTCAGGTGTGTGATTCAGCCACTACTGCAGCAAATAGATCAATTGTAAAAGGAAAACATTCATATCCCTGTCAGTTTAGGTTCCAATGTAAAACTGCTGCAAACATACAATATGTCAGAGATCCACATCGTTTTTTTTTTTTTTTTTTTTTTTTTTTGCTACTCTTAAATAGACACTGAAGCGAAAAAAAAAAATGATGATATTATGATTTGTATGTGTAGTACAGCTAAGAAATAAAACATTAAGATCAGATACATCAGTCTAATTGTTTCCAGTATAGGAAGAGTTAAACTCCAGTTGTTATCTCTATGCAAACAAGCCATTAAGCTCTCCAAAACGTGGAGAGGGCTGTTATCTGACTTTTATTATCTCAACTGTAAGTGAACTGTTTACTTTTTCTCTGCTAGAGGAGAGGTCATTACTTCACAGACTGCTCTAAAAGACTCATTTTGAATGCTGAGTGAGGTGTAATCTGCACATATTATAGAGTGATGCAATGTTAGAAAAAACACTATATACCTGAAAATAAAAGTATGAGAATATTTTCTTTGCTGCTAATCTTCTAGTAATTATTCATAGTACACAACCAATTCACTGTATTATATATTTTTTTTCGCTTCAGTGTCTCTTTAAAGGACAACTGAAGTTAGAAGTATATGGAGGCTGCCATATTTATTTCCTTTTAAGCAATACCGATTGCCTGGCTGTCCTGTTAGTCCTCTGTCTCTTAGCCATAGACCCTGAACAAGCATGCAGCAGGTCAGAAGTTTCTGGCCAAAAATTGACAAGATTAGCCTCATGCTTGTTTCAGGTGTGTGTGATTCAGACATCACTGATGCCAGAAAGACCTGCAGTGCTGTCAGGGAACTGGTATTGTTTAACCTCTTGAGGGTAATGGGCTTTACACCCCCTAAAGACCAGGCTATTTTTGTCAAATAAGGCCACTGCAGCTTTAAGGCCTTGCTGCAGGGCCGCACAACACAGCACACCAGTGATTTCCCCCCCTTTTCTCCCCACCAACAGAGCTCCCTCGCTTACCCGTCCTTCGGAGGAGCTCACAATCTAATCCGTACCACAGTCATATGTCTATGTATGTATCATGTAGTGTATGTATTGTAGTCTAGGGCCCATTTTATGGGGAAGCAAATTAACTTATCTGTATATTTTTGGGATGTGGGAGGAAACTGGCATGCCTGGAGGAAACCCACACAGACAAGGCGAGAACATACAAACTCTGGTTGAATTTCTTCACTTGGGGACAGTGCAGGAATAACAGGGCAGACAGAGAACTGGGCAGACTCTTATCATATCCAGAACCTTCCCTTTACGTAACCTGGGTACACATATCAGATAAGAATCTTTGGCAGATGTGGAGGTCGTCTATCAAATAGTTCTGTCAGGCAGGTTTGAACAACAGAACTTTCTAGCGATGCTGTACACATGCAAATGATCAGCTTATGCAAAGGAATCCAAAAATTTGTTTGTATTCTATTTGCTTCCTTTTTCACGCATGCACTGTGCACACAAAACAAACAAACAAACAAACTTTTCTCCTGGCGGACTCAAAGCGTCAGAGCTGCAGCCACAAGGACGCGGTCTATAGGCAGTGGTAGTGTTGGGGAGAATTGCCCAAGGTCTCCTACTGAATAGGCGCTTGCTTATTGAACAGGTAGAGCTGAGACAAAGAATAAGAAATATCTGGAGATCTCATATCCACCTTGTACAACGAAGAACCGCGGAGATCAAATCTACAGGGATGGAGCTGAGACCATTATCTTTCGTTGCTATCTTTGTAGGCCTTCTGTAAACTTTTTTACAAAAATGGCCGTATATGTTGATCGTTACTCCTTTCCACACCAGGACGTTGCAATTTTGTTTTTTGTTTCTTCTTCCAGGTTTGATTCAGAGGCCGCCAAAGTGAATCCGCATTAAAGATAAAAATTATTACATATATACTGTATATCAGTATATTTGTTGTTTATGCATACTAAGTGGGATGCTTATAACATCGAGTGGTTGCAACCTTTATTCAATTTCAATCAGCTTAAAGGGACACTATCGATTAACATGTTTTTTTGTTCAAATGAGACAGGAAATGTTTGGGAAGTGCTGCTAAGTACTGGTGTATACATTTCACTGCTAATCTATGTGATTACTGTTATCTAATTCCTTTCACATTTTTCTGATGGCAGTCTGCTGAAATTCTGATGGCAGACTCCGCCATGAGCGGAGGGGGATTCCCTCACAGTGAATCTGTTAACCCTGTATGTGCAGAGAGCTCAGTCAGAGACAGGCAGAGCTTTCGCTAACCGAGAGCAAAGGAAATGTATCTTCTGTGCAACATAAACATTTGTAATACTGTAGTGTGTGCAAACCTGATACCTGTTTTCATATAATCTGCTTCAATATTACACTGTTCTTAGCATGTCAGACTGCAAAGATTCATATCTCTGCAAATGGGACATTCCAAACGTAGCTAAAATCTGCACACAATGAAATAAAGCTTTTTGCCTCTGATATTTAACATCCGTGTTCTCCCCAGACTCTTTTAGCCGGGTGCTCAACCCGGCTAGTTTTGGTGAGCACCTGGCTAGTTTTGGTGAGCACCTGGCTGTCATCGACTCAACTCCTCCTCTGCTGTAGGAAGAGTTGTGCAGAGAAGCTCCAGCCCGGCATTCTCTCATGTCGCCCCACCCGTCTACTTCTTCATGCCACCCGGCTGGAAAAAATTAGCTAGCAGATATGATCAGAGCGACCGAATCTTACAGACATCAATGGGAGAAATCGATTACTGTATGGCCACGTTTACTCTTATTCTGGACATTGTGGAGAAAAGTGGGAAGTGGAATTTGATGATGATACTTTACTCACTTACGGTAATTGAGATCTGCAGAAACTGCTTTTCAGGAACATTCCAGCCTGCCGGGAGACTCGCACTTTAACAGCCCTACAGAAAAGATAACTGTCAGGCATAAAATCAAAAATTCTTTATTTTTATCTGGTAAGTAATAAGGATGCTAACCAGGCAATCAAAGTAAAAATCACTATTACTTTTCTTGTTGATAAATGATCATTCCCCAGTTTACCTGACTTACTTTGGTACACACAAACTTTGGTACACATAAAGGAAGTTGCAGGGCATGCTGGGTTGTCCTTTTTTTGCTTCTCTACTTCCTCTGACTTAACTAATGCAGCCTGATTGGCTGAAGCCGCTTTCCCTCCTGTTTTCCCCTCCCACACCTCTGTTCCTCTCCGATTGGCCAACATTTCTCATGCTGAGACGATGCACACTCTATAGTGGAGGGCAGGCAATGCATACACAATCAGGCAGAGGAGAGTAAGGGAGGAAATGACATCAGGATTGGCTTCAAAATAGCCACCGTTTAAAAATGGGAAATGCGAAGAAGGATTTTCTCTCTTTTTTACTGTAGAAAAATCACTAAAATCAAAACGTGGACAGTGCAATACATGTGTATGTAGAGGAAGTATTTATCTACTTATGGTTTTTTTTCTGAGATAGTATGGCTGACAGCTCCTCTTTAAACACCTCAAGCCTGGTCTGAGACATGCCTTTTAACTCGTCTAACTGTACATCAGGCGATGATGTCATCTTGTCACCACACCCACCCTGCCTACCATGCAGACCATCTGCATCCTTTATTATACATCTTAAACAGTGAAGACGATGCATTGGTTTAATTTTTTTTTTCAAAAAAATAAAATTCAAAAAGTCAATAGATTTTCTTGAAGTCATCCAGTCCTTTAGAAGAGGCCGGGAATAAAAGCCCGCGAGGCGAACATCAGTGTCTGTTTCAAGTTTACTCCCCCCCCCCCCATTCAGAGGGACATTGAGCCCCCCTTACAGCCAGGACCCTCCAGTGTGTGGACACAAAGGCTGATCCTCCCCCCCTCCCCTTCCCTCCCTTCCCTCCCACCCTCGCCCCTTTTTAAATAGCTGACTGCGGGGAGCAGGTGTCACGCAATCTCTAAGTGACATTAGCAGGAAAATAAATATTGAACTGGCCCTGTCACTTCGCTGAGAGAATAATCTGCGGGCCGAGATTCCCATTCATTGTGAGCGCCCGTGACATTTGTTCTGCCAGAATTATTCCCACTTTATCTTCCAGGCTGGAGGTGTTTTTTTTTTTTCTTTTTTATCCTTTTCTTTTTTTCCCCTTTTTTTTTCTTTTTCTTTTTTTTTTTTTTTATCAGCCTAGCAGTTCAACAGCGGAGCGACCAGAGAAGGGGAGGAAGAAAGGGAATCGGTAATTGAGTATTTTATCAAACGCGTCCAACAAAAACGGACTTTCGCGAGTCGTAAATGAAGATTAAAACCATTGTTGTCGGAGACGGACAAATTGGAAAGATTTATTAAAGGAAGCGTCGAGATGTCAGGGAGCGCGGCGGAGAGAGAGAGGAGGCAGATCGGGTGCGAAGAAACAAAAAAATTAAATAAAAGCGGGGGGTGCGGTTGGCGTACTTGAGCCTCAGTCGGACACGAGAGAGAGTCGATAGCCGGCGGTAATTAGTTGTGTGAGGGGAGGCGGTTGTTATAGTAGCACAGCTGTCGCGGGACGTTAAGCAAGGTGGCGATTAAAGCGTTGTATAAAGGCAGCGGCGCACTGACACGGAACCCTAAACGCTCCTGATAATGCCGGACAGGTCTATGTGTCACTTTACGCCCTCCGTGGCGGTCTGGTGACACCGGCACTGACAGCCCCTTCTAGACGTTTGTATCTTAGTTATCCCGTAGTTAGGGGAACCGGGAGAAGAGGAGAGTTTGTCAGGAATACGCCACTCTGACGTGTATTTTTTATTTTTTTTTCCTTGCACTGATAGCTGAATTCTCGGCAGGCCGGCTAATATTTACCCTCATGCAGTGCGACTTGTACAGGAAATAAATCCTAAGATCAGCAAAGAGTTTCCCCCCAATAACTTCAAATCTCTGCTACAAGTGTGGGTCATGTGGCCTTTCTTTTTTTTCTGGCAGCAGGATGAGAGGTAAGTCATGTGGTCTGGCAGCAGCCTTGAGGCAGGTCATGTGACCTTGTCTGGCAGCGGCAGCAACATTAGCACATGTTCAGTGATGGATGAGACAGGACTGGAGGAGGTCTCCAAATACAGGAAAACTGTATCTTCCTACACTCGTTACCGCATAAAATATGTACAGTTGATAAATGCAGAGTTGCCTGAAGAATGCGTAATCCGTTTTAGTCCACGAAACTTGGTTTTCTTAAAAATTGGTACCTGGTCCATTAGAGGGTTGAATGCAGCAGGACGGACTGTTTCTACCAGCCCCCTGCAGCCTTCCTGTCCCGCGCCGGTCCTCCACGTCTACGTGGCCCTGGCCACGCCTATCCTTCACAGGCGCAGGACGCTATTGCGGAGGGGACTGCAAAGAAGGATACGTGTGTCCAGGGCCTCACAGACGCAGTGGCCCGCTGACGCTGAAAACTAGCTGTTGGCGGGAGAACGGAGGATCGTTGAGAACCGGCGAGGGCACAGGACAGCTGCAGGGGGCTGGTAGAAGCCACAGGTAAGTGAATTTTTTTATTTTTTTTTTTACTACTTTTTAGGTTTCCTTTAAGTACTTAAAAAAACAAAAACAAAAAAAAAAACGAAAGAAAAAACCCTTTCCATATACCTGTTTCTAGTGCAGATATAGCAGTCATGTGATCCCTCAAGTGAAGCACATTGGTGGAGGTGCCCAAAAGTATGTTATAGTAACAGCTAGTTAATTTTACTCATAAAATTGGATAAAAATAAGTAAATAAAAATATATATGGTATGATGAGGAGGTCTCTTTCCTCCAAAGAAGACTCACGTGGGTAGAAAAAGGAGTCTTTATTAAAATAACAGTTATACTGTAGACAACGCGTTTCACGGGACTCAGCCCGCTTCCTCAGGTCAATAAAACGGATAACCTTAACAATAGTGGGCGCTTGGAATGATTGGGGAGTGGTGGTGGGGGGGGGGGGGGGGTCATGGTGTGGGGTTGCCCAGGCCAGACTGCAGTGTAATGCTGGGAATACACGGCTCGATTCTGAGCCATTAAGATGGCTAATTTCCGACATGTCCAATCACCGTTAGATCGTTTTGCCACTCGATTCTCCATTGATGTTGATTGAAAAAAGATATAAGAAAAATGAGCGGAAGAAAAGAGAATTGAGCGGACAAAACGATCGGGCGCAGAATCGAGAGCCTGAACCGACCCATGTATTTTCTGGATAATCCTGGGTACATACGTTGAGATTTCTCGCTCGATTCGCAGATCGATTCGATTATTTCAAACCTGCTCGATTGGATTTCGATCGTTCCTGCCGTCGATTTTGCATACTTAACATGAAAAAAAGATTGAAATCCAATCGAGCATGTTTGAAATAATCGAATTGATCCGTTCGATCCCGCGAATCGAAATCTCAACGTGTGTACCCAGCATAAGGCCCCATTTACACTTAATCAGTTGCTCTCAGTTATAACTGAATGGACAACTGATTTTCAAAGTAATGCCCATGTTTTCCTATGGCACAACTCACAATATAAGCGTTTTTAACTGAAAGATTTTTCATAATTCGCTGCTATGTGTGTGTGCGTGCGTCTGTGGTTGTGTGTTCCATCTGTGTGTCTGTATTGATTGGATGCAATCGCTAGGGCGATAGTTCTGGGCCCCATTGATCTACAGATGCATCGCTCTGCTGTTACCTAGCGATGCATCTGTACATCACTGAGCCCCTGAACATCACTGCGGCCCTGGCATTCGCATCTGATTGCTACAGACACACTGCCTGGTGATAATGGAATGCTACATGCCCAGCTAGTAATAAAATATGGCATATGTGGTATCATTTTTTCCGGGAAGGGCCAAAGAATATATTTATTTGTGGTTTATAACCCTGAAATGTGTGAAAATAAGGAAAAAGGAAATATGAAAAAAATGTGTATTTTCTGCATTCACAGATTTTTTTTTTTTTCTTTTTTTTTCCCGCTGTACATTGGCTAGAAACGAAAAAATTTTTGGGGAAAAAATATTACAGAGAGAAGGCTTGGATCACTAAAGGTGCATACACACATCCAATTTTGATTGGGAAATGATTGGCCAATACTTCCATGAAGTACGAGAGCTTACCTTCACGATCTGTTCATAGTATTCAAAATCTGTCGGCCTACATACTACAGAGAGATGGTATAATTGGCCAGTGATAGTCCAATCAAAATCTAAAGTGTGAGCCTAGTACATACTTTCAGTTATGATTGACCAATCACTGACCAGGTCTTTTGAACACCATTGCAAGCAAACCTCTTTGTATTCAGCAGCACCGCTGGTCTGGTCTAGATGGGGACCGTGTGTGTTGGTGACACATGCTGCAATCAGATTGTATCATTTTTACGACTTACATGTATCGCGCTCAGAATAATGACCCGTCTAATGCTGGGTGTACACGCGTTAAGCTTTTCCGTGCGATTTTCCGACCCGATCATTTTTCCCGCTCGATTCTGTGCTCAATTCTCTTATCTTCGTTCGTTTTTCTTATCTTTTTCCATTCACTTCTGTGAGAAATCGAGCGCAAAATCGATCAGGAGTAATATCGGACATGAGGGATTTTATCAATCGGATCCATCTATCGCACGGAAAATCGTACCGTGTGTGTTGTGTACCCAACATAAAGCTCGTGCACATGCTTGACTGGCACGTTTGAATTCAGCGACCGCACGTCATCCGTCTGCATATTAGTATCCGGAAGCGCATAACTTGCCCCGGGTATGTAGTCGCAATGGAGCGATCATTTGTTATGAACAACGAATAGCGATTATTGTCTGAACTGTGCGCAATAATGGGAAAAGAGGTGCCCTGGTGGTATAAAAACGTCTAAAAACAGTTTAAAATCGAAAAGGGAAACGAGGTAGGTGACCTCAATAATGAAAATCTATGAAAATCTATGTAGTTCACGAAAGATTTTTATTTAGCACAGGCAACGCGTTTTGCGGGTCTGAGCCCGCTTCCTCAGGCCAATAACCGTGCCAAATGATGAGAATCGATCCAGCATAGGGAGCCTTCAGACATCTTGTCTGAGTGGTGGAGACAGAACTCCCGTGGCTCACACCATGGCGGACACCTGTTCCCTTTTTCTTCGAGTGCGACCACATCCGGGTCCATTGAGGACCACCCTGAGTGGAGTCAGGTTTATAGTCTCCGCTTGCTTCCTGAGGTCGGTTGCCCCTTGCACCCCTCCTTTGTGAGTAGTACCTTACTTATCTTCACATTTACAATTGACATATTACACTATTGGGCTCCCGTTTTTTTGTCTCCTGTGCCTTTTCCTGTTGGGTGCCAAGACACCCCTACTACACTATATTGTCTGAACTGATCTGCCAGGACGGATCAGTCTACATGGGTGATAGTGATTGTCTTCTCCTGTCTTAGGACACTTTTCCTTTTCCTGTCCGTAACGTGCGATGGTGGTCAGTCGTGTATGTGGATGATAGCACCACACAGATGTCAGGATTTACGGTAGCTGTTGTGGATTTCTGTGCTTTGGGGTCTTGTGCTTCTATGCTAGTGTCTTATCTCTTTCTAGGGCATGTTGCGCCATGAATTGAGGGAACAGCGCGGCGCATGCCTCAGTGTCACCAGGAAATGGCCGGCGGGCGTCTCTGAATGTAATCGGCGGCTGAGGAGTGTTCGCGAAGGCCGTGATGCACGCCTTACATGATGGAGATGGATAACATCGCATTACGCGCTGCGCCCTCAGGAAATAAAATATCAGAATTAATGCGCATGAAAAAGTCAACGCCGGGCGGAACGTTAACGTGGTGATCATGAGGAGAGCTGACGGGTCTGACTCCGCCCTGAAAACAGATCTTGTCTCTGATATTAAAGGGAGACTCCACTAACGTGGTGATCATGAGGAGAGCTGACAGGTCCGACTCCTCCCTGGAAACAGATCTCGTCTGTGATATTAAAGGGGGACTCCGCTAACGTGGTGATCATGAGGAGAGCTGACGGGTCTGACTCCGCCCTGGCAACAGATCCTGCCTGTGATAATAAAGGGAGACTCCGCTAATGTGGTCATCATGAGGAGAGCTGATGGGTCTGATCCCGCCCTCTAAACAGATCTGTGAACAGATGGGAGGTTAAAGGGAACTCCGCTTTAGCTCAGATATGAGAAATGTATTTTATTCAGCTTTGGAAAGTGCAGGGAATTAATATAGTAAAACCCCTTTATATGTAGCTCTCAGGAATCTGCCAAGTGACGCCACTGCCCCCCCAAATGTTAACATTCCCTCCCCCGGTGCGCGTGCATTGTGATCTCACCTTGCTGCACCGACTACCCGTCTTCGTTTCTGACTTCTAACCTCCCCTATAACTTCTTCTTGATGCCTAACACTAACCTGTTCTGTTAAGGTTACCCAATTTCATAACTTCTTAACCCTACCTGATAAAACTAACTTCCCTCCACCCCATTCCAACCCTGACCAATAACGCTGGCCAGTCATCACTTCCTGTCATCTTCACACCGGACACTGGATCACAGCACTGCCTGGGGGCCAACCTTGTAACAGCAGGTATCTTTGGCTAGATAGCAACTGATAACAAGCAGGTGTTTGGTGCCAAAATCTAGCAAAGAAGAACATTCCGATATTCATCCTAATTGTCATACATCAGCAACCTTGCTAATGTGCAGACACCTAAATTAACTTGTTTGACTGTGGACTCCTGTTCAGCCTGCAAAGCCACCTCATGTCCTGAAGGGCCTGTGGTGGCTTTCCAGGATGCAGGCCCTGTGGTGGCTGCAGGCCCTGTGGTGGCTTTCCAGGATGCAGGCCCTGTGGTGGCTTTCCAGGATGCAGGCCCTGTGGTGGCTTTCCAGGATGCAGGCCCTGTGGTGGCTTTCCAGGATGCAGGCCCTGTGGTGGCTTTCCAGGATGCAGGCCCTGTGGTGGCTTTCCAGGATGCAGGTCTTGCGGTGGCTTTCCAGGATGCAGGCCCTGTGGTGGCTTTCCAGGATGCAGGCCTTGTGGTGGCTTTCCAGGATGCAGGCCCTGTGGTGGCTTTCCAGGATGCGGGCCCTGTGGTGGCTTTCCAGGATGCAGGCCTTGTGGTGGCTTTCCAGGATGCAGGCCTTGCGGTGGCTTTCCAGGATGCAGGCCCTGTGGTGGCTTTCCAGGATGCAGGCCCTGTGGTGGCTTTCCAGGATGCAGGCCCTGTGGTGGCTTTCCAGGATGCAGGCCCTGTGGTGGCTTTCCAGGATGCAGGCCCTGTGGTGGCTTTCCAGGATGCAGGCCCTGTGGTGGCTTTCCTGGACTCCGGCCCTGTGGTGGCTTTCCAGGATGCAGGCCCTGTGGTGGCTTTCCAGGATGCAGGCCCTGTGGTGGCTTTCCAGGATGCAGGCCCTGTGGTGGCTTTCCAGGATGCAGGCCCTGTGGTGGCTTTCCAGGATGCAGGCCCTGTGGTGGCTTTCCAGGATGCAGGCCCTTTGGTGGCTTTCCTGGTTGCAGGCCCTGTGGTGGCTTTCCAGGATGCAGGCCCTGTGGTGGCTTTCCAGGATGCAGGTCTTGCGGTGGCTTTCCAGGATGCAGGCCCTGTGGTGGCTTTCCAGGATGCAGGCCTTGCGGTGGCTTTCCAGGATGCAGGCCTTGCGGTGGCTTTCCAGGATGCAGGCCTTGCGGTGGCTTTCCAGGATGCAGGTCTTGCGGTGGCTTTCCAGGATGCAGGCCTTGTGGTGGCTTTCCAGGATGCAGGCCCTGTGGTGGCGTTCCAGGATGCAGGTCATGCGGTGGCTTTCCAGGACTCAGGCCTTGCGGTGGCTTTCCAGGATGCAGGCCTTGCGATGGCATTCCAGGATGCAGGCCTTGCTGTGGCTTTTTAGGATGCAGGCCTTGTGGTGGCTTTCCAGGATGCAGGCCTTGTGGTGGCTTTCCAGGATGCAGGCCTTGTGGTGGCTTTCCAGGATGCAGGCCTTGCGGTGGCTTTCCTGGATGCAGGCCTTGCGGTGGCTTTCCAGGATGCAGGCCTTGCGGTGGCTTTTTAGGATGCAGGCCTTGCGGTGGCTTTTTAGGATGCAGGCCTTGCGGTGGCTTTCCAGGATGCAGGCCTTGTGGTGGCTTTCCAGGATGCAGGCCCTTGTGGTGGCTTTCCAGAATGCAGGCCCTGTGGTGGCTTTTTAGGATGCAGGCCTTGCTGTGGCTTTTTAGGATGCAGGCCTTGCGCTGGCTTTCCAGGACTCAGGTCTTGCGGTGGCTTTCCAGGATGCAGGCCTTGCGGTGGCTTTCCAGGACTCAGGTCTTGCGGTGGCTTTCCAGGATGCAGGCCTTGCGGTGGCTTTCCAGGATGCAGGCCCTGTGGTTGCTTTCCAGGATGCAGGCCCTGTGGTGGCTTTCCAGGATGCAGGCCCTGTGGTGGCTTTCCAGGATGCAGGCCCTGTGGTGGCTTTCCAGGATGCAGGCCTTTTGGTGGCTTTCCTGGTTGCAGGCCCTGTGGTGGCTTTCCAGGATGCAGGCCTTGTGGTGGCTTTCCAGGATGCAGGCCCTGTGGTGGCTTTCCAGGATGCAGGCCCTGTGGTGGCTTTCCAGGATGCAGGCCCTGTGGTGGCTTTCCAGGATGCAGGCCCTTTGGTGGCTTTCCTGGTTGCAGGCCCTGTGGTGGCTTTCCAGGATGCAGGCCTTGTGGTGGCTTTCCAGGATGCAGGCCCTGTGGTGGCTTTCCAGGATGCAGGCCTTGCGGTAGCTTTCCAGGATGCAGGCCCAGTGGTGGCTTTCCAGGTGCAGGTCCAGTGGTGGCTTTCCAGGACGCAGGCCCTGTGGTGGCTTTCCAGGATGCAGGCCCTGTGGTGGCTTTCCAGGATGCGAGCCCTGTGGTGGCTTTCCAGGATGCAGGCCCTGTGGTGGCTTTCCAGGATGCAGGCCCTGTGGTGGCTTTCCAGGATGCAGGCCCTGTGGTGGCTTTCCAGGATGCAGGCCCTGTGGTGGCTTTCCAGGAGGCGGGCCCTGTGGTGGCTTTCCAGGTGCAGGCCCTGTGGTGGCTTTCCAGGATGCAGGCCCTGTGGTGGCTTTCCAGGATGCAGGCCCTGTGGTGGCTTTCCAGGATGCAGGCCCTGTGGTGGCTTTCCAGGATGCAGGCCCTGTGGTGGCTTTCCAGGATGCAGGCCCTGTGGTGGCTTTCCAGGATGCAGGCCTTGCGGTGGCTTTCCAGGATGCAGGCCCTTGTGGTGGCTTTCCAGGATGCAGGCCTTGCGGTGGCTTTCCTGGATGCAGGCCTTGCGGTGGCTTTCCAGGATGCAGGCCTTGCGGTGGCTTTGGTGGCTTTCCAGGATGCAGGCCTTGCGGTGGCTTTCCAGGATGCAGGCCTTGCGATGGCATTCCAGGATGCAGGCCTTGCTGTGGCTTTTTAGGATGCAGGTCTTGCGGTGGCTTTCCAGGATGCAGGCCTTGCGGTGGCTTTCCAGGATGCAGGCCCTGTGGTTGCTTTCCAGGATGCAGGCCCTGTGGTGGCTTTCCAGGATGCAGGCCCTGTGGTGGCTTTCCAGGATGCAGGCCCTTTGGTGGCTTTCCAGGATGCAGGCCTTGTGGTGGCTTTCCAGGTGCAGGTCCAGTGGTGGCTTTCCAGGATGCAGGCCTCGTGGTGGCTTTCCAGGATGCAGGCCTTGCGGTGGCTTTCCAGGATGCAGGCCTTGTGGTGGCTTTCCAGGATGCAGGCCTTGCGGTGGCTTTCCAGGATGCAGGCCTTGCGGTGGCTTTCCAGGATGCAGGCCTCGTGGTGGCTTTCCAGGATGCAGGCCTTGCGGTGGCTTTCCAGGATGCAGGCCTTGCGGTGGCTTTCCAGGATGCAGGTCTTGCGGTGGCTTTCCAGGACTCAGGTCTTGCGGTGGCTTTCCAGGATGCAGGCCTCATGGTGGCTTTCCAGGACTCAGGTCTTGCGGTGGCTTTCCAGGATGCAGGCCCTGTGGTGGCTTTCCAGGATGCAGGCCTTGCGGTGGCTTTCCAGGACTCAGGTCTTGCGGTGGCTTTCCAGGATGCAGGCCCTGTGGTGGCTTTCCAGGATGCAGGCCTTGCGCTGGCTTTCCAGGATGCAGGTCTTGCGGTGGCTTTCCAGGATGCAGGCCCTGTGGTGGCTTTCCAGGATGCAGGCCCTGTGGTGGCTTCCCAGGCTGCAGGCCCTGTGGTGGCTTTCCAGGATGCAGGCCCTGTGGTGGCTTTCCAGGATGCAGGCCTTGTGGTGGCTTTCCAGGTGCAGGTCCAGTGGTGGCTTTCCAGGACGCAGGCCTTGCGGTGGCTTTCCAGGATGCAGGCCTTGCGCTGGCTTTCCAGGACGCAGGCCTTGCGGTGGCTTTCCAGGATGCAGGCCTTGCGCTGGCTTTCCAGGATGCAGGTCTTGCGGTGGCTTTCCAGGATGCAGGCCTTGCGCTGGCTTTCCAGGATGCAGGCCCTGTGGTGGCTTTCCAGGATGCAGGCCCTGTGGTGGCTTTCCAGGATGCAGGCCTCGTGGTGGCTTTCCAGGATGCAGGTCTTGCGCTGGCTTTCCAGGATGCAGGCCCTGTGGTGGCTTTCCAGGACTCAGGCCTTGTGGTGGCTTTCCAGGATGCAGGCCCTGTGGTGGCTTTCCAGGACTCAGGCCTTGTGGTGGCTTTCCAGGATGCAGGCCCTGTGGTGGCTTTCCAGGACGCAGGCCTTGCGGTGGCTTTCCAGGATGCAGGCCTTGCGCTGGCTTTCCAGGATGCAGGCCTTGCGCTGGCTTTCCAGGATGCAGGCCTCGTGGTGGCTTTCCAGGATGCAGGTCTTGCGGTGGCTTTCCAGGATGCAGGTCTTGCGGTGGCTTTCCAGGACTCAGGTCTTGCGGTGGCTTTCCAGGATGCAGGCCTTGCGGTGGCTTTCCAGGACTCAGGTCTTGCGGTGGCTTTCCAGGATGCAGGCCCTGTGGTGGCTTTCCAGGATGCAGGCCTTGCGCTGGCTTTCCAGGATGCAGGTCTTGCGGTGGCTTTCCAGGATGCAGGCCCTGTGGTGGCTTTCCAGGATGCAGGCCCTGTGGTGGCTTCCCAGGCTGCAGGCCCTGTGGTGGCTTTCCAGGATGCAGGCCCTGTGGTGGCTTTCCAGGATGCAGGCCTTGTGGTGGCTTTCCAGGTGCAGGTCCAGTGGTGGCTTTCCAGGACGCAGGCCTTGCGGTGGCTTTCCAGGATGCAGGCCTTGCGGTGGCTTTCCAGGATGCAGGCCTTGCGCTGGCTTTCCAGGATGCAGGTCTTGCGGTGGCTTTCCAGGATGCAGGCCTTGCGCTGGCTTTCCAGGATGCAGGCCCTGTGGTGGCTTTCCAGGATGCAGGCCTTGTGGTGGCTTTCCAGGTGCAGGCCCTGTGGTGGCTTTCCAGGATGCAGGCCTCGTGGTGGCTTTCCAGGATGCAGGCCCTGTGGTGGCTTTCCAGGATGCGAGCCCTGTGGTGGCTTTCCAGGCTTCAGGCCTTGTGGTGGCTTTCCAGGATGCGGGCCCTGTGGTGGCTTTCCAGGATGCGGGCCCTGTGGTGGCTTTCCAGGATGCAGGCCTCGTGGTGGGTTTCCAGGATGCAGGCCTCGTGGTGGCTTTCCAGGATGCAGTTCTTGCGGTGGCTTTCCAGGATGCAGGTCTTGCGGTGGCTTTCCAGGATGCAGGTCTTGCGGTGACTTTCCAGGATGCAGGTCTTGCGGTGGCTTTCCAGGATGCAGGCCTTGCAGTGGCTTTCCAGGATGCAGGCCTTGTGGTGGCTTTCCAGGATGCAGGCCTTGTGGTGGCTTTCCAGGATGCAGGCCTCGTGGTGGCTTTCCAGGCCATAGACCTTGTGATGGGCATTGTGCTGGCTTTCCAGGATGTTGGTGGGTTCCTAGCGCTAGTTGCCGCTATTGCTTTTCTTTTGTTTCTCGGCTGGTTTGGCCGTCTCTACTATTTTGGCAGAAGTCTAGAAAGTTTCTACTCCTTGCCGTGATAAAGTTTTTTTTATTTTGAGATGCCGGGAGGAGAAAACAAGTCTTGCCGTGTTTTATATGCTTCCTAGCGGAATCATTATTTTAGTGCATCTTGCGCTGGAAGTTTCAAGGTCAGCATTCCGCGCACACTTGTAATAGTCCCCACAGAAAGATAAATATATATTGACTAAGCCTCAACGCTGCTTCTTTTCCTTGCTGAAGGTCAACGGCTCCTCCGGGGCGTTCAGTAACCTTCACATGTCTATAGGTTAGACCTCCGATGAGTTGCAGCGCCACAGCTCAGGAGGAAACGCTGCGCCCGGGTTCGGCGAGCGGGGCGGGGAGCCTCCCCTTCCTTTCAGGGAACGCCAGCCGCCTCTGCTACGCTTGACGTATCTTTCCAGATGGAGGCGTAAAGGTGTCTGGTGCGATCCCAAGCAATCAACGTGCCGTCTAAAACCCTTAATAAAATTACAGCCTGCTTAATGGCGCCTTCCTCGGGTCCTGCTTGTCTGCCGGCAACGAGGAGATTCCATCTTAATAGGAACGTTTGTTGTTGTCGGAAGAAGAGCGGGAGGTCTCCGGGGGGCTCTTGGAGGAGAGATTCATAGTTTTGATGCTGGAGATTTTTGCTTGTTGAGCATTCTTCACGAAGGCTGGAGCAATATTCATTTAAATTTGCATAACTGGAAGATTTCAGAACGACTTCAGAGCAGGAACTTTTACTACTGCTAAGTTAATGGGAAGCGAAAGAGGTGGGAGGAGCTTGTCAGAACCCTTCCGTGTAGCCTCTGATGGAAGCTGTCCTGCACCGGACGGTCGCCAGCTTATGAACAGGCGACTTTAAAGGACGCCTGAGACGCAAGGGAGAAAAAGTTTTTTCTTCCTTCAGCCCCCTGGAGTCCATCTTCTCCCTCGCCAACCTCTTGGTCCCTTCGGTTGCGCTCCTGTGAAGTCCGCGACCCAGCGGGGAGAGTTCTGTGCAAGAGCAGTTACAGTCTTAAAGAGAAGCCGTAACCAAGAATTGAACTGCATCCCAATCAGTAGCTGATACCCCCTTTTTACATGAGAAATCTATTCCTTTTCACAAACTGATCATCGGAGGGGGCGCTGTATGGCTGATATTGTAGTGAAACCCATCCAACAGGAAGCTTTGAGGACCATGGTCCTGGCAGTTTCCTGTCTGTGAACCTTGTTGCATTGTGGGAAATGGCTGTTTACAGCTGTTTCCAACAGTCAAAAAAAGCAAGCAGCATCCCCTTCCAGTGACATTACCTGCCAGCAGTAAAAATGTCACCATGTGCTAAATGTCAGAATGTAAATCAGGGGGGGGGGGGGGGAGATTTTACAATTAGCAAACACTGCTTAATTTTTACAATAATTCTGTATAAATGATTCACTTTTTTTATTAAATTATTTTCACTGGAGTTCCTCTTTAACAAGTGGTGCATGTGCAATTCAGTTCTGGCTATGAGAGGGCAGTCAGGTGTTGTGGGCGGCCAGGACAATACAATTGTGAGGGCAGTTTAGTGTGACAGAGGCCTGAGAGGAAATAAATCTCACTCCTCTGCAGAAGCTGCTGACTATCCATGCTGTGTTCACATGTGTTTACAAAGCAAGCTAGATATGACCGTGCAGTTTATAGGAGAAAACAAAATGTACACGGACATTACTTCATGCTTGACTTCTGTCAGAGGCAATAAAGATGGAAAATTCCTGGAACAGACTTTTCTTTATTTACTATATAAAATTGACTGAAATCACAATGTGGACAGTATAATAAATCTGTTTTGTGAGTAGAACAAGTTTTTGTCTACTTATATGTTTTTTTTCCTGGGATAAAATGACTGTTCTTGCTGCTTTAAAACACAACTAAAGTGAAAGGGATATGGAGGCTGCCATAATTTTCCTTTTAAACAATACCAGTTGCCTGGCTGTCCTGCTGATCCTCTGCTTCTAATACTTTTAGCCTTTGTTCCAGAACAAGCAAATGCAGATCAGATGTTCTCAGGTGTGTGATTCAGACTCTACAGCAGCCAAAGAGATCAGCAGGACAGCCAGGCATCTATTATTTAAAGAGGAACGCCAGTGAAAATAATGTAATAAAAAAAATGCTTCATGTTTCCAATAATTATGTATAAATGATTTAGGCAGTGTTTGCCCATTGTAAAATCTTTCCTCTCCCTGATTTACATTCTGACATTTATCACATGGTGATATTTTTACTGCTGGCAGGTGATGTCAGTGGAAGGAGATGCTGCTTGCTTTTTTGGCAGTTTGAAACAGCTGTAAACAGCTATTTCCCACAATGCAATGAGGTTCCCAGATAGGAAACTGCCAGCACCATGGTCCTCAGTTTCCTGTGGGAGGGGTTTCACCACAATAACAGTCATACAGCGCCCCCTGATGCTCCGTTTGAGAAAAAGAAAAGATTTCTAATGGGAAAGGGGGCGTCAGCTACTGATTGGGATGAAGTTCAATTCTTGGTTATGGTTTCTCTTTAAATAATTATTGCATTACAGTGTCCCTTTAAGTGATGTGGATGCAGATGGCAGCAAATTCACATTTAAATATAAAACAGAGAGGGGGGTAAGACTGATCCTGCTCTTATAGCTGTCTATGATCCTGGTCTAGGACCTTTTGCCTGTTGTGTCACTGACAGTTAAAAAACAAAAACAAAAAAACCTGACCGTTATTCCAAGACAGGAAAAAACAAACAAACAAACAAACAAAAAAGACAGATCCTACATCTCCACTACTCTTCCCCGCTTCAAAATTTTGGTGTGAGTTATCAGAGTTAACCATTTATCACATGTTAAAGAGGCCCTGTAGTGACATATAGTAGAATACCAGAAATTATTCAGGATACCCACTTTTACTGTAATTAACCTGGGTTCAGCATCAGGAACACATCCTGTAGCTACATATTGGTGTATATTGTAGCACCGCCCTCCCAGTGATGTCGTAGCCTAGGCAGTTTAGCTATGTGGAGTCCCACCCCCACCACTGCTATGCATTCTGGGAGACAAGGTATATTTTGTACCGGCTTCAGAACTCTCACTAATCAAAAAATTTGCAGAGCTTCATCTGACATGACTAAAGATGTTGCCACCAGTGAGAAATTTGTGTAAAAAAAAACAAAAACAAAAAAAAAAAATGTTTTCACTACAGTTGCTCTTTAATATTCCATCATTCATTTTACTCTCTTTCTTAACAATGGCCTCCTGAAGCCGACACTTGTTAGAAGATTCCATAGCGGAGGGTCATGATCTGGAACTGTGCCATGCTCCTCTAGTGAGGTGCCCAGCCGTTCTTTCATCTCCAGTTCTCCACCCTGGACTTCTGCCCCTCACCGTCCGCTCTCGGCACCCTCGCGCCTCACCGTCCGCTCTCGGCACCCTCGCCCCTCACCGTCCGCTCTCGGCACCCTCGCCCCTCACCGTCCGCTCTCGGCACCCTCGCCCCTCGCCGTCCGCTCTCGGCACCCTCGCCCCTCGCCGTCCGCTCTCGGCACCCTCGCCCCTCGCCGTCCGCTCTCGGCACCCTCGCCCCTCGCCGTCCGCTCTCGGCACCCTCGCCCCTCTCCGTCCGCTCTCGGCACCCTCGCCCCTCACCGGCCGCTCTCGGCATCCTCACCGGCCACTCTCGGCACCCTCGCCCCTCACCGGCCGCTCTCGGCACCCTCGCCCCTCACCGGCCGCTCTCGGCACCCTCGCCCCTCACCGGCCGCTCTCGGCACCCTCGCCCCTCACCGTCCGCTCTCGGCACCCTCACCCCTCACCGGCCACTCTCAGCACCCTCACCGGCCACTCTCGGCACTCTCGCCCCTCAACGGCCACTCTCGGCACCCTCGCCCCTCACCGGCCACTCTCAGCACCCTCACCGTCCGCTCTCGGCACCCTCGCCCCTCACCGTCCGCTCTCGGCACCCTCGCCCCTCACCGTCCGCTCTCGGCACCCTCGCCCCTCACCGTCCGCTCTCGGCACCCTCGCCCCTCACCGTCCGCTCTCGGCACCCTCGCCCCTCACCGTCCGCTCTCGGCACCCTCGCCCCTCACCGTCCGCTCTCGGCACCCTCGCCCCTCACCGTCCGCTCTCGGCACCCTCGCCCCTCACCGGCCGCTCTCGGCACCCTCGCCCCTCACCGGCCGCTCTTGGCACCCTCGCCCCTCACCGGCCCCTCTCGGCACCCTCGCCCCTCACCGGCCACTCTCCGCACCCTCACCGGCCACTCGTCACTCTCGCCCCTCACCGTCCGCTCTCGGCACCCTCGCCCCTCACCGTCCGCTCTCGGCACCCTCGCCCCTCACCGTCCGCTCTCGGCACCCTCGCCCCTCACCGTCCGCTCTCGGCACCCTCGCCCCTCACCGTCCGCTCATGGCACCCTCGCCCCTCACCGGCCACTCTCAGCACCCTCACCGGCCACTCTCGGCACTCTCGCCCCTCAACGGCCACTCTCGGCACTCTCGCCCCTCACCGCCCGCTCTCGGCACTCTCGCCCCTCACCGCCCGCTCTCTGCATCCTCGCCCCTCACCGCCCGCTCTCGGCACCCTCGCCCCTCACCGCCCACTCTCTGCATCCTCGCCCCTCACCGCCCGCTCTCTGCATCCTCGCCCCTCACCGCCCGCTCTCTGCATCCTCGCCCCTCACCGCCCGCTCTCTGCATCCTCGCCCCTCACCGCCCGCTCTCTGCATCCTCGCCCCTCACCGCCCTTCTCTGCATCCTCGCCCCTTACCGCCCACTCTCAGCATCCTCGCCCCTCACCGCCCACTTTCTGCATCCTCGCTCCTCACCGACCACTCTCAGCACCCTCACCGGCCACTCTCGGCACTCTCGCCCCTCACTGCCCACTCTCTGCATCCTCACCCCTCACCGGCCACTCTCAGCACCCTCACCGGCCACTCTCGGCACTCTCGCCCCTCACCGGCCACTCTCGGCACCCTCGCCCCTCACCGCCCACTCTCGGCACCCTCGCCCCTCACCGTCCGCTCTCGGCACCCTCGCCCCTCACCGTCCGCTCTCGGCACCCTCGCCCCTCACCGTCCGCTCTCGGCACCCTCGCCCCTCACCGGCCGCTCTCGGCACCCTCGCCCCTCACCGGCCGCTCTCGGCACCCTCGCCCCTCACCGTCCGCTCTCGGCACCCTCGCCCCTCACCGGCCGCTCTCGGCACCCTCGCCCCTCACCGGCCGCTCTCGGCACCCTCGCCCCTCACCGTCCGCTCTCGGCACCCTCGCCCCTCACCGGCCACTCTCAGCACCCTCACCGGCCACTCTCGGCACTCTCGCCCCTCAACGGCCACTCTCGGCACCCTCGCCCCTCACCGGCCACTCTCAGCACCCTCACCGTCCGCTCTCGGCACCCTCGCCCCTCACCGCCCGCTCTCTGCATCCTCGCCCCTCACCGCCCGCTCTCTGCATCCTCGCCCCTCACCGCCCGCTCTCTGCATCCTCGCCCCTCACCGCCCGCTCTCTGCATCCTCGCCCCTCACCGCCCTTCTCTGCATCCTCGCCCCTCACCGCCCACTCTCAGCATCCTCGCCCCTCACCGCCCACTCTCTGCATCCTCTCTTCTCACCGACCACTCTCAGCACCCTCACCGGCCACTCTCGGCACTCTCGCCCCTCACCGCCCACTCTCAGCATCCTCGCCCCTCACCGCCCACTCTCTGCATCCTCACCCCTCACCGGCCACTCTCAGCACCCTCACCGGCCACTCTCGGCACTCTCGCCCCTCACCGGCCACTCTCGGCACTCTCGCCCCTCACCGGCCACTCTCGGCACCCTCGCCCCTCACCGCCCACTCTCTGCATCTTCGCCCCTCACCGCCCGCTCTCGGCACCCTCGCCCCTCACCGCCCACTCTAAGCATCCTTGCCCCTCACCGCCCGCTCTCAGCATCCTCGCCCCTCACCGCCCGCTCTCGGCACCCTCGCCTCTCACCGCCCGCTCTCTGCATCCTCGCCCCTCACCGCCCGCTCTCTGCATCCTCGCCCCTCACCGCCCTTCTCTGCATCCTCGCCCCTCACCGCCCACTCTCAGCATCCTCGCCCCTCACCGCCCACTCTCTGCATCCTCTCTTCTCACCGACCACTCTCAGCACCCTCACCGGCCACTCTCGGCACTCTCGCCCCTCACCGCCCACTCTCAGCATCCTCGCCCCTCACCGCCCACTCTCTGCATCCTCACCCCTCACCGGCCACTCTCAGCACCCTCACCGGCCACTCTCGGCACTCTCGCCCCTCACCGGCCACTCTCGGCACTCTCGCCCCTCACCGGCCACTCTCGGCACCCTCGCCCCTCACCGCCCACTCTCTGCATCTTCGCCCCTCACCGCCCGCTCTCGGCACCCTCGCCCCTCACCGCCCACTCTAAGCATCCTTGCCCCTCACCGCCCGCTCTCAGCATCCTCGCCCCTCACCGCCCGCTCTCGGCACCCTCGCCTCTCACCGCCTGCTCTCGCCAGCTTCGCCACCCTTTGAGCATCGGCCTTTTTTTTCTCAAGGGAAAAACTTTTTTTTGTCTTTTTGCTTTTTTTTTTTTTTTGTCCAAGTTGTCAACAAACTTCTATTATCTGCATTAAACCTGACACTCAAAGTAAACTTTACTTTTTTTAAAAATACATACAGAGCAAAGATAAGAAAAGTGTGAAGGGGAGACAATGGGAACCGCTTTAATCCTAACAACAAGGAATTGCTTAGAATACCCTTAATCAATCAATCTTGTCATTAGGACACAAAGGCGTCAGCGCGGCAGAAGACAACAGGGGTGCGCGTGGGGGTGCGCATTGTCTTCCCGCCCAATACTTTTGGATGAATTGAGACTTTTTTGTTTTGTTTTTGATTTTATGAGACATCTTGTCTGTCTTTCACAATACTGGAAAATTATTCTTTCCCGGGGAAATAAAGGAGGGTGCCCCGTGGTCCACTATGGCCGTTGCCGCCTGTCAATCAGCGGGAAAAGTTTGCGGAGACGTTTAATTACGAGATAATGCAGTCATCAGAATTCTGCGTCGTTAGTGACAGCTCATTCTGGATGGGAAACTCGACGCTTCCTCCCCCGGGGGTCACAGAGCCTGCGAGGTTACCTCCATAATGACAAGTCCTTTATAGTCGCACGCTGACATTGAAGGAAAAGGGGGGGGGGGGGGGAGAAAAAAAACGCAATTATCCTAATAAATTAATAACGGTAATAATAAAACGACAGTGGTAATTGCACGACGCGCAGGTTGTCAGACGCGTCTTCTGTCACTGGCTGGGGAATTTTGTATTGTATCAGCAGTTCTTACACAACATTAAGTTGACTTAAAATCATACATGGTTCAGGGAAGTTTACAGCGCCTGTAAGAGGGGGTTTGGGGGGGGAGGGGAGGGGGGGAGTAATTGATGTTCTGAGACTAAAAATACATTCGGATGATAGACGGAAAAACAGAGAGAATTGCAAGTTTGCAGAAGAACTTGTTCCCTCGATTTTAGGAGATTTATCAGAGAAACTTTTTTTTCTTCCTCACTAATTTGTTTCCCCTTTTCTCTGCCACCAGCCTTCTGGGAACAGTTTTTATGCCGTTTTGGGTACATTTTTACCTAAATTGCCTGAATTGGCCTTCCTAGGGAAAACAGTCCCTGAGGAGACATGGATCAAGAAAAAAATAATTAGGGGAGGGGAATAGGGTGGTCAACTTGAAGTGGGCATCCCAAACTTGGAGTGGGCATTGTTGGTAAGAAAAGGAGGTATAGCAACAGGTCAGTCATACAGTGACCTATAAACAGATCTGCGGATATCCCCCAAATAAGATAATTAGGCAGCGTGACCCCCACACCCAATTTCTTTCTTTCCTTTTTCTTTTCTGCTCTCCCCCCACCCCTTTTCTCTTCCCTTCCTTCCTGAGGTGCTCACAATCACAGGTTTGAATCCCAGCCAGGGCAGTATGTGCATTGAGTTTGTATGTTCTCCCTGTGTCTGCATGGGTTTCCTATAGGGACTCCGGTTTCCCCCCCAATCCTCGAAACACACAGATAAGTTAATTGGCGTCCTCCTAAATTGGCCCTAGACTACAATACATACACTACAAGATAATGACCTGGATGGTGAAATGGTTAAGGGCTCTGCCTCTGACACAGGAGACCAGGGTTCGAATCTCTGCTCTGCCTGCTCAGTAAGCCAGCACCTATTCAGTAGGAGACCTTGGGCAATTCTCCCTAACACTGCTACTGCCTATAGAGCGCGTCCTTGTGGCTGCAGCTCTGGCGCTTTGAGTCCGCCAGGAGAAAAACGCGATATAAATGTTATTTGTCTTGACTATGGTAGAGATTAGATTGTAAGCCCCCCTGAGGGACAGTTATGTGACAATACAATATATTCTGTACAGCGTTGCAAAAAGATGTTAGTGCTTTGTAAATACAAAATAATAATAATAATAATATAGTAGGGCATTACACTAAGACTATGGTAGGATTACATTGTGAGCTCTTCTGAGGACAGTCAGTGACATGACTATGTACTCTGTACAGCGCTGCAGAAGATGTCAGTGCTATATAATTACATAATAATAATATGGTAGGACATTAGGCTATGACTATGGTAGGATTAGATTGTGAGCTCCTCTGAGGACAGTCAGTGACATGACTATGTACTCTGTAATGTGCTGCAGGAGGTGTCAGAGCTATATAAATACATAATAATAATATGGTAGGACATTAGACTATGACTATGGTAGGAGTAGATTGTGAGCTCCTCTGAGGACAGTCAGTGACATGACTATGTACTCTGTAATGTGCTGCAGAAGATGTCAGTGCTAGATAAATACATAATAATAATATGGTAGGACATATGACTATGGTAGGATTAGATTGTGAGCTCCTCTGAGGACAGTCAGTGACATGACTATGTACTCTGTAATGTGCTGCAGAGGATGTCAGCGCTATATAAATACATAATAATAATATGGTAGGACATTATACTATGACTATGGTAGGATTAGACTGTGAGCTCCTCTGAGGACAGTCAGTGATATGGCTATGTACTCTGTAATGTGCTGCAGGAGATGTCAGTGCTATATAAATACATAATAATAATATGGTAGAACATTAGACTATGACTATGGTAGGATTAGAGTGTGAGCCCCTCTGAGGACAGCCAGTGACATGGCTATGTACTCTGTAATGTGCTGCAGGAGATGTCAGTGCTATATAAATACATAATAATAATATGGGAGGGCATTAGACTATGACTATGGTAGGATTAGAGTGTGAGCTCCTCTGAGGACAGCCAGTGACATGGCTATGTACTCTGTAATGTGCTGCAGAAGATGTCAGTGCTAGATAAATACATAATAATAATATGGTAGGACATATGACTATGGTAGGATTAGAGTGTGAGCTCCTCTGAGGGCAGTCAGTGACATGACTATGTACTCTGTAATGTGCTGCAGAAGATGTCAGTGCTATGTAAATACATAATAATAATAAGGTAGGACATTATACTATGACTATGGTAGGATTAGACTGTGAGCTCCTCTGAGGACAGTCAGTGATATGACTATGTACTCTGTAAAGTGCTGCAGAAGATGTCAGTGCTATATAAATACATAATAATAATATGGTAGGACATTACACTATGACTATGGTAGGATTAGATTGTGAGCTCCTCTGAGGACAGCCAGTGACATGGCTATGTACTCTGTAATGTGCTGCAGGAGATGTCAGTGCTATATAAATACATAATAATAATATGGGAGGGCATTAGACTATGACTATGGTAGGATTAGAGTGTGAGCTCCTCTGAGGACAGTCAGTGACATGACTATGTACTCTGTAATGTGCTGCAGAAGATGTCAGTGCTATATAAATACATAATAATAATAATAATATGGTAGGACATTAGACTATGACTATGGTAGGATTAGATTGTGAGCTCCTCTGAGGACAGTCAGTGACATGACTATGTACTCTGTACAGCGCTGCAGAAGATGTCAGTGCTATATAAATACATAATAATAATATGGTAGAACATTAGACTATGACTATGGTAGGATTAGAGTGTGAGCCCCTCTGAGGACAGTCAGTGACATGGCTATGTACTCTGTAATGTGCTGCAGGAGATGTCAGTGCTATATAAATACATAATAATAATATGGGAGGGCATTAGACTATGACTATGGTAGGATTAGAGTGTGAGCTCCTCTGAGGACAGTCAGTGACATGACTATGTACTCTGTAATGTGCTGCAGAAGATGTCAGTGCTATATAAATACATAATAATAATATGGGAGGGCATTAGACTATGACTATGGTAGGATTAGAGTGTGAGCTCCTCTGAGGACAGTCAGTGACATGACTATGTACTCTGTACAGTGCTGCAGAAGATGTCAGTGCTATATAAATACATAATAATAATAATAATATGGTAGGACATTAGACTATGACTATGGTAGGATTAGATTGTGAGCTCCTCTGAGGACAGTCAGTGACATGACTATGTACTCTGTACAGCGCTGCAGAAGATGTCAGTGCTATATAAATACATAATAATAATATGGTAGAACATTAGACTATGACTATGGTAGGATTAGAGTGTGAGCCCCTCTGAGGACAGTCAGTGACATGGCTATGTACTCTGTAATGTGCTGCAGGAGATGTCAGTGCTATATAAATACATAATAATAATATGGGAGGGCATTAGACTATGACTATGGTAGGATTAGAGTGTGAGCTCCTCTGAGGACAGTCAGTGACATGACTATGTACTCTGTACAGTGCTGCAGAAGATGTCAGTGCTATATAAATACATAATAATAATATGGTAGGACATTAGACTATGACTATGGTAGGATTAGAGTGTGAGCTCCTCTGAGGACAGTCAGTGACATGACTATGTACTCTGTAATGTGCTGCAGGAGATGTCAGTGCTATATAAATACATACTAATAATAATGGATCCACAAGGCTGGCTGCACAATATACAGTATGTAAAAAAATGCTCTTTTATTTAACCGTCATTAAAATGACTTTAAGTCAATTAAAATGTTTTCATTGAATTAAAGTCCTTTAATGACGTTTAAAGAAAAGCACAATTTTTACATATCTGGTGGTGCCAGCCTTGTGGATTGATTACTATTTGGGCACACGGTACTGTGACTTTGGGCTTAGGCACACCAGAGTCTCTTTAGTGCTTCTCCACTCCTGTGACGGTTCTAGATAATAATAATTGTGCATAGCCCGGCATTACATTCTGGGACTGGCTTTGGGTAGACAGGAGCAGCAGACAGGGTCAAGGTGTGATGATGAAATAATCAGCTGATGAGATCTTGCAATGTAACGTGTGCGATTAGGCAAGGCCCCCTCTTCTGTTGCGCTCATGTTTTGGTTGGTATTGGCCAATTGTTATCATAAAGGGAAGTTGGTTAGAATGAGAGTCCTCTGTGTTCTGGATGGGAGAACGTTGTTGGTTTCTTCACAGCAAATGAGTCGTTTTGTTTTTCCTAACTTTAAAAGTGAAACTTATCTTGAAGGTCAACATTCCTCTTGCCACAAGACCGCTCCACACAATGTGGGTGTGACAGGGACCCTCAGCATAAAAGTGCGTTATACGTATGTCAGTGGGGTGCCGCTCTCCCATCTGCCACCCTTCCACCCGACCAGGTTTCGCTATTGCGTCATCAGGGGCTTCCACTGGAAGGGTGTTGGTGATGGAATGATATCTTCAAGGACCATACAGCGCTGAAGTTGTTTTTATTGGATTTGTATGGAGTTAATCTGAGGAATTTTAACTTTTTGGCAGCTTATGAGGCTTATCTGTCTTTTGTGCGGTTTTATCCCCTTTTTTTTAGATATTGGGGGTCACCCATGACTGCTGGCTGATATTGGGGGGTCACCTATTGCTACTGGGTGATATTGGGGGTCACCTATGACTGCTGGCAGCTATTGGGGGACACCTATGACTGCTGGCTGATATTGGGGGGCACCTATGGCTGCTGGCTGATATTGGGGGACACCTATGACTTATGGCAGCTAGTGGGGGTCACCTATGACTGCTGGCTGATATTGGGGGGCACCTATGACTGCTGGCAGCTATTGGGGGACACCTATGACTGCTGGCTGATATTGGGGGGCACCTATGGCTGCTGGCTGATATTGGGGGACACCTATGACTTATGGCAGCTAGTGGGGGTCACCTATGACTGCTGGCTGATATTGGGGGGCACCTATGACTGCTGGCTGATATTGGGGGGCACCTATGACTGCTGGCTGATATTGGGGGTCTCCTATGGCTGCTGGCTGATATTGGGAGGTCTCCTATGACTGCTGGCTGATATTGGGCGGTCACCTATGACTGCTGGTTGATATTGGGGGTCACCTATGGCTGCTGGCTGATATTGGGGGTCACCTATGGCTGCTGACTGATATTGGGGGGCCACCTATGACTGCTGGTTGATATTGGGGGGTCACCTATGACTGCAGGCTGATATTGGGGGCCACCTATGGCTGCTGACTGATATTGGGGGGCCACCTATGACTGCTGGTTGATATTGGGGGGTCACCTATGACTGCAGGCTGATATTGGGGGTCACCTATGGCTGCTGGCTGATATTGGGGGGTCTCCAATGGCTGCTGGTTGATATTGGGGGGTCACCTATGACTGCAGGCTGATATTGGGGGCCACCTATGGCTGCTGGTTGATATTGGGGGGTCACCTATGACTGCAGGCTGATATTGGGGGGTCACCTATGACTGCTGGCAGCTATTGGGGGACACCTATGACTGCTGGCTGATATTGGGGGTCACCTATGACTGCTGGCTGATATTGGGGGTCTCCTATGGCTGCTGGCTGATATTGGGGGGTCTCCTATGACTGCTGGCTGATATTGGGTGGTCACCTATGCCTGCTGGCTGATATTGGGGGTCTCCTATGGCTGCTGGCTGATATTGGGGGGTCACCTATGCCTGCTGGCTGATATTGGGTGGTCACCTATGCCTGCTGGCTGATATTGGGTGGTCACCTATGCCTGCTGGCTGATATTGGGGGGTCACCTATGCCTGCTGGCTGATATTGGGTGGTCACCTATGCCTGCTGGCTGATATTGTTGGTCACGTATGACTGCTGGCTGATATTGGGGGTCGCGTATGACTGCTGGCTGATATTGGGGGTCACGTATGACTGCTGGCTGATATTGGGGGCCACCTATGACTGCTGGTGGATATTTGGGGCCTCCTATGACTGCTGGCTTATATTGGGGGCCACCCATGACTGCTGACTGATATTGGGGGCCACCAAGGACTGCTGGCTGATATTGTTGGTCACGTATGACTGCTGGCTGATATTGGGGGTCACGTATGACTGCTGGCTGTTAGTGGGGGTCACCTGTTGCTGCTGGCTGATATTTGGGGGAAAAATACATTATTTATCAATTTTCATCCATTAAAGCTTTGATGTAAACAGTTCTACTGTACATTAAACCCACACATTTTATTTGTCTATTTCTCCTTTTTATAAAAACTGTGCCTGATACACGATGAACACAAATGAACTGACTCTATACTTTACTCACTGTTGCCTCTGACTTTTCCTGCAATGTTTATTTTACACATGTTTACTCTATAGTCCTGCCACTGAATTCCCTGGGGGGAGGAGAGGGGTTTGCTATCATTGCTTTTCAACTCTGTGGCCTTTTTATCAACTCAGAGATGAATAACCGTGTTATCTAGGATTTTGTAGAGAGCAGTGACTTATTTTCACGTCCTCTGGTAGGAAGTAGATTAGATGCAGTTACTGGGAATGCAACCTTCCCAGCTCCACCTCCTGCACATTTTGTCCAATCACTAAAAGGGAGGCGTGGCTGGGTGGGTTGTGTACTTGGGATTAGCTGCTTAGCAGAGATGGGAGCAATGGCTGAATTGGCAACAGACAGGCCCCCAAACAGACTATTTCTCTAACCTTCCATTGACTGTCTCTAGGTAAGAGATGCAGGCTTGTAGTTCACAGGAAGTGAGTATTGGGCAATAGTGGTCCTTCACCTGTATGATTAGGTGCACAGCTGCAGGCAAACAGAGCCACACAGCAGATTTTGAATAGCTCAGTTCCAAAGGTAATACTGAAATTTTACACTAATTATTGTAATTGCCTCGAGAACTTTATTTCACCTATTCTGAATTCTAGATTGGCTTTAACATCTGCTTGAAGGAAATGTATCCAGTCCTCCTGAGCTCCTTGTAGATTGTAGAATGGCGGACTGGCATACATCTGGGGCTTTCCCTTCAGGATAAGCCCTGATTGGTGGACGGGGGTCACTGGTGAGTTATTGGGGGCGATGTCTGCTCTTTGTTTTGTCCTGAACCTTTAAATATGCCTAATTATTTCTATCGATCTGCGGGGCCGCCCGCCCTGGTGTGATGGATACGGGGTGAGGACGGGGCTGCGAGCGCCATTTTATCATCCTCTGGAAGTGGGGGTATTCTGAGGTTGTCCCGCCTGCGTCCTGCATTAGTGACATCACTTCATCAGCGGGGGGCGCTGACCTCATCGTCTGGTGACGGATCTCAGAGGACGAGCGCTGAGATCTTCAGACCACAAGTCATTGCTCAGAGTTTGATGAAGGGCGGAACGTCCAATCATTGAGATCTGTTTGTTTTCTTCTAAGTTTGGCTTTCATAAATTGCTAAATGTTGTTGTGGTGTAGTGGTCAGCACTCTCGCCTTGCAGCGCTGGGTCACCAGTTTGTATCCTAGCCAGGGCACTATCTGCATGGAGTTTGTATGTTCCCCCCGTGTCTGTGGGGTTATAGATACTGGCAGTCGGTACTGTTTTTTTTTTTTTCCCCATGTCTACCAGTATAAGGCCCAGTGCACACCAAAAACCTCTAGCACATCTGCATAACGCTAGAGGTTTTGAAGCAGATTTTTAGAGCGATTCTAGGCATGTTTAGAGATTTTCTAAACATGCCGAGCGTTTTTTGGAGTGTTTTTGTGCAGCAGATTTCATACATTGTTACAGTAAAGCGGTTACTGAACAGCTTCTGTAACAAAAACGCCTGGAGACCTGCTCTGATCTAGCGTTTTTCAGAGCGATTTTCCACTTTCCTATACTTTACATTGAGGCAGAAACTCCTCGGAAATCAAAAAAATGATGCAGCCCGGGAGTTTGTGTTTCTGGAAAAAACGAGCCGCTCTGGTGTGCACCAGCCCATTCACTTTCATTAGCCAAGCGGTTTTCCCCCTGCAAGCGTTTTAAAAAACGCTCCAGAACAGCTCCGATGTGCACCAGCCCTTGAAGGGAACCAGAGATCCTGTAAAGAAAAGAAGTTATACATACCTGGGGCTTCCTCCAGCCCCATACACGATGATCGATCCCATGGCGCTGTCCAGCGCTGCCCGCAACTACGAGAACTGGCTCCCGTCACTGACGTCATCGGAGCCGGGCTACGCGGGAGAAGTGCGCCCTCTACGTATCTCTCCATACAGTGCTGCAGAGATACGTAGAGGGCGCACTTCTCCTGCGTAGCTGCCTCCGATGACGTCAGTGACGGGAGCCGGTTCTCATAGTTGCGGGCAGTGCTGGACAGCGCCATGGGATCGATCAGCGCGTATGGGGCTGGAGGAAGCCCCAGGTATGTATAACATCTTTTCTCTACAGGATCTCTGGTTCTCTTTAATGATGAGCTGCTGGTTGATTGTGGATCAAACGGTATGACCAAATTACACGTGGATTATTGATCATTACTTGATCTCTCTTCTATTTTTTTTTAACTTTTCACTTTGCAACGTATCGATTTTTTTTTCCCCCCCTTTTAACTGAAGTTCCTCTTTACTACGTCACTAAGATGAAAATAATGAAGGCTTGCATGCAAATATAAAGCTAATCGTATGCAGCTTAGAATCACGCCAATAAAAATTGGCAAGGGAGTACATCTGATTGGACCAGTTCCAATTCTCCATTCGTTTTGTTTGTGAGGGAGGCTGGGAACACACTAGGCGGTACGTGAAAGGTTGCGTTTTTCTGCATATGCGTCTGTATGTTTTAAAGAGGAACTGTCACGAAAATCTTAAACACATACAAATAAGAAGTATGTTTTTTTTCCAGAGTAAAATGAGCCATAAATGACTTTTCTCCTATGTTGCTGTCACTCACAGTAGGTTGTAGAAATCTGACATTACCGACAGGTTTTGGGCTAGTCCATCTCCTTATGGGGGATTCTCAGCATGGCCTTTTTTCTTTATACACTCCCTGAAAAAGATTTATACAATGACGCTGTCCAGCTTCCCAGCTCGCTGCACACTATTTTGGCAGTTGGACGGAGCAACTGCCATTCACTAAGTGCTTTTAAAAATAAATAAAACCCTGAGAACCCCCCTATGATAAGATGGGCTAGTCCAAAACCTGTCGGTAATGTAAGATTTCCACTACTTACTGTAAGTGACAGCAACATAGGAGAAAAGTAATTTATGGCTCATTTTACTCTGGGAGAAATGCACTTCCTATTTATGTGTTTTCAATTTCAAGATTTTCGTGACCGTTCCTCTTTAAGTGTGTTGTGAGTGCATTTGCGTTTTGCATCTTCGTTTCACGCACGTGTTTTTGTTGTGTTTTTAATGCATTTGCACATATATATTGCAAGTGCGTTCTGTATGCGTTTTATGCAAATCACTAGAATGTCAACAGGGAGCCAAAATACAGCATCACTTTTTTTTTTTTTTACGCATCAAAAAAGTATACAAAACACAATTAAACGTTATACGGCTACATCACCATTGACATACATTAGGTGCGTTTTAGATGCGTTTTGGAAAAAAATGCAGCAAGTTCAGCGGTTTCAAAAACACGTTGTAGAACGCGAACATATGCGTTTTTCCATGCAGCCCATTGACATTATGTGTGTTAACGCTAGCGTTTTTGCCTAGTGTGTTCCTACCCACCAGGGCCCAGTGCACACCCAAAATCGCTAGCAGATCCGCAAAACGCTAGAGGTTTTAGAAGCAGATTTGAGCGATTCTAGGCATGTTTAGAGACTTTTACTAAACATGCCTAGCGTTTTTTGGAGCGTTTTGTGTAGCATGTCAGAATTCTAGCGGTTTTATTTATGCAGGAAAAGCTGTCATATGTTTGTTTTAAGTTTTAATGTTCTATGCAAAATTTCATTGTAAACTGTAAAGTTGGGGTACTTCTTTAATATATTGCTCTGAGACATCTCAGCATTTTCCAGGCTGTGAATCTTATAATATTATTTTAGTTACAGATGCTAAAATATTCTTGTTTATCTTAGTGCACTTGTCTGCGGCCTTGACATTTGAAAGATGCTTCTGTGTGAAGACTGGAAAGAAACATGTTTAAAAGTCAAATTACTGCAGCAATCATATATGTACATTTGCTCAGTTATTGCACATAAATCTTGTGTTTTGACAAGCAGATTACAAATATTGTTACAGTAAAGCTGTTACTGAACAGCTTCTGTAACAAAATCGTCTGGAAATCTGCTCTGATGTAGCATTTTCAGAGCTGTTTTCCACTTTCCTATACTTTACATTGAGGCAGAAACGCCTCAGATAGCAAAAAAATCCTGCAGGCCCCGAGTTTGCGTTTGTGGAAAAAACGAGCCGCTCTGGTGTGCACCAGCCCATTGAAATACATTAGCCAAGCGGTTTTCAAACAGCTAGCGTTTTTAAAAACGCTCCAGAACCGCTCTGGTGTGCACCAGCCCTTAGTGTAGATGAGTGCTGTTCATCAGCCTCTTTACAGGTGGATAGATGTTCTTCTGTGATTACGATGAACCCAAGTCGTTTTTCAGCGTCTGCGGCCATCATCTAGATTGTACAATCGAAGAGAGACCAATTACAACCCGAACGTGGCTGATGTTGTTTTTGTGTAGATGAGATGCTCAGAATATTTTTTTTTTCCCATTTATTGATTTCTTTTGTACTCCAAAGTTTCGACTGGCGGCCAAACGCACGGCGTTCTATTAGAATCTTGGATCCCGTACTTTCTCCTCTTTGCGGCGAATCAGAATAAGTTACGGAGAGCTGACAGCACGATGTGCCGACGTCTGCAAAAAAAACACAGGCGGGCCGAGATGAAAAATGCTTTTCGTTTGGAAGCACCCGAGGCAGTCGCAAAATATATAATTATTTTTTTTCTCCCCGCCGATGGTTTCTAATTGTACGGCGGCAGCAGCCACTCGGCGTGCCGTATGGCGATGGCGGGAGATTACGCTTTCTAGTCACCTCTCTGTAATTTCTGAACCGCAATTAGACGTAAACTTTTGGACTGCCCCCACTCCTCTCGGCGCTTCTGAGGACGGCAATTAGGAAGAGTCGGGTGAAGAGGTTACACATTTATCCATCTCTATTACTCTGACTGATTGAGCTATTAAGTAAAAGGCAAACTCATTCTTTATTACCTGGCTGATCCCTTGCCCCACACGAGTGCTGCATTAAAGATGAGAGTTATTGAAAACTCCTCGGAAAACGCGCGTTCGCGACGGCGGCCGTCGGAAGAGAGTCTTGATTTAATTTGAGATTCAGACTTGGAGCTTGGTGAGTGCTAATTTTATTGAGAGGAATCCAGAGAGCGACGCTGGGCGAGGTGTAATGCTGATTGACTCAGGACTCCAGCTGACCGCGGGCGTACGGCGCCAATGTCGGGTAACATAGGCTATAGGGATGGTAGGAGGTAACTGTTGGGAACGAGTGCAGGAAATAGGTGCTGTAAGGAGGGATTTAATAAAAAAAAAAAAATCTGGCTCCGAAGAGGGATTTTAACACTCAGAGGCGTTTTTAAGCATAGGCAAAATTGTGTCACTGCCTAGGACGCTATCTGCTAAAGATAGGGCCCCAGAACTGGTGCAAGTGGCCTATTTATACAGAATGATTATTCAAAGACATAAATTACATAATGGAAGGGGTAGGATGGACCTGTTGAGTAAAGGTGGCCATTAACGATACAATACCACAGACAATCGTTTCCGATTATTGTGGTAATTACTTGTAAACAATCGGGCAGGAAAGCCCCTAACCAATTTGATCGGATTGCTTGAATCAACTTGAAAATCCCATCAATCTGATCAGATTGGATAGCGGGTTTTCAGCTGTCAATGGCCATTGCCAATAATTTCTGATCGACTACGATTGATCGTCCGCGATATTGTTTCTTTGATGGCCACCTTTAAAGAGGAACCAGAAGTAGGTAGCAGTAAATTATTGAAGATACAGCTTTTTGCTGAATATCAATTCATTCCATTATTTTGTTAAATAACCATTCTGATGCTGAATAGCGATATATTGCTGTATATTGGTATGTAGTCCCGCCCTTCCTGAGCCTTCTGGGAGACTAGGTATATTTTCTACTAGCTTTACAACTATCCGTAAACAAACATTCTGCAGAGATCACCTGACAGGACTAAAGATGTGGCTGTCTGTGATACATTTCAGAATGTAAATTGGGGAGACGAAAGGTTTTGCAATGGCCAAACACTGACTAATTTATAAATGAATATTGTGTGTAAAAAAAAAAAAAAAAAAAAAAAAAAGCCATTTTATAAATTTTCGCTACAGTTCCTCTTTAACCACTTCCGGTTCACGGCCATTGAAATCTACGCCCTGTTTGTGGCTGCTTATTCCTGACAGGGTGTAGATTTCCATTACCGCGTCGCATGGACTGGCCGCTCCTGCTGATCTCTCCCTCGCCACAGGCCCCTCACTCTTCCATCACTATGACGACAGAGCTCTGTGAGACGGTCAGGAGCTGATTTCATTGGTACCTGACCCCGTGATCACTGTAAGCCAATCACATTGACTCACATTGATGACATGGTCAGGGGGACATGCAGCGGGTCTGTGCAGCGATTCGTTGGTAAACCCCGTTTTCTGGTACCAGCCGTCTCTGGTCCTTACAGGGTAAGAGACTGCTAGTACAGAAGTGGTTAAGGTACTCAATAACTGTACAGTATTTTCCTCAATGCAATCATTCGATCAGATTTTTATAATCAAATTGTACAGAAAAACCACGCCGTATGTGGAGAAAATCGATGCAAAACAATTCTACGGCCGATTGAAGTACAGACATTTGCTGACCGGAATGTTGGATTTTGCGATCGCATCAGAAGAGACAGTGTCACAAACTATCAATAATTACCCTCCGATTATGTACGATCCCGCGAATCTGATTGACTTTTCGCACCTAAGGAAAATATTCTACTGTTATTGGTCTCTTTTAAGGTGCCTATTAACGGTGCAATTGTTCCTTCAGATTCGATCTTTCAATGCGAATTGAATGATGAAAACTAATCGGAAAGAAATCATCGATTTTTCTCATTAACAGAACGACTTAAAGGGAAGGTTCAGGGAGGGGTTAAAAAAAATATCCACTTACCTGAGGCTTCCTCTAGCCCGTGGCAGGCAGGAGATGCCCTCGCCGCCGCTCTGCAGGCTCCCGGTGGCCGACCCGACCTGGCCAGGCTGGCTGCCAGGTCGGGCTCTTCTGCGCTCCGACGGGCTCTTCTGCGTCCCACGTAAGCGTGCTGACTTCATCGGACGTCATCCGGGCTGCACTGCGCAGGTGCAGAACTACTGCGCCTGCGTAGTACAGCCCGGAGGACGTCCGATGACGTCAGCGCGCCCCCGTGAGGCGCAGATTAGAGCGCAGAAGAGCTCGATCTGGCAGCCGGGCCTGGCAAGGTCGGGTCGGCCACCGGAGACGACCGGGAGCCTCTGGAGCGGCGCGAGGGCACCTCCTGCCTGCCACGGGCTGGAGGAAGCCCCAGGTAAGTGGATATGTCTTTTTATTTTTTTCAACCCCTCCCTGAACCTTCCCTTTAAGAAGGTCTTGCATTCCGATTCGATCATAAAATCCAACTTGCGGATCGATAGGTTTCCTATTCCAGTCGACCAAAGAATCATTTTACATCGATTTGCGCCACACATGGTGCAGTTTACTATACAATGCGATAATAAAATGTGTCGAAAGATCGAATCTGAAGGAAAAATTGTACCGTTAATGGCCACCTTTAATGGAATGAAAACAAAAGGATAACGGGCTGAGCCGTTATCGGGGATCTGTCATTCGGGGAGTGTTTGATGGGTTTTCTTCCATTTGGTAAGCGATTGGCGGAGGTCAGAGATCGCCGAGGACGTCCCAGTGAAAAGGGTTTCGTCCTGTAGGACGCACTGAGTGTTAAAGACACGCGGTATGATGAATAGAGTCATAATTAGTAGTATCATTAGCGCCATCCTCGCCGCGTCCTTCAACTTTCTTTCAAAGTCTTCCCGTTTTAATGGCAGCTTGCTCGATGGAGGAATCGCGTTCAGCCAAGTAAGCTGTTTTTTCGCCGTCTCCGTGGAGGTGACGGAGGGCGCTGCCGACCGGCCTGCGGGGTCGCGGTGTGAAATCATTACTTAGGAGTCGGTAAACAGCGAGATGTGAGGCACATTTATCCGTTTTTCCCCCCTTTTATTCCTCGGGCTTCTCGCGCTGGTTTCATTGAGAGAATTTGTGGGCCTGACGTCTCCGTGGGGACGCGCAGCAGAGAAATTTGATTAAATGGACGCACGGGGTCACCACCCTGTCCAAACAGACTGCTTCTCTCAGCGCTAATCCAGGGATGTTAAAAATGTCTGACCTTGCCGCGCGCCGAGCTTCCGCGTGATTCGAAATTACTCCGCCGCGAATGAGAAAGCCTTCACGTTGGCGGTGGCGAGATTTCTCTGTGCGCGCTGTGATGCCCTCTTTGTTTTCCAAGGCAATACACCTTCCCGGTGGATGCGGTGTACAAAAACAGATTTTTCCTTTTTTTTTGTTGGAAATATCAGACATTCAAGTCACAGATGGGCAACGTTTTCTGGGGGTAGAATCGATCCCTCTCATGTGTGGGTCCAGCCCCCGCTTTACAAATAGTGACTTCAATTATGTGGCTAAAAATACACCCAGCATTTGAGTGTTGCTCCTGTTTACAGCATTTCGAGCTTGCACTATGCAGGGCTGGTCCTAGACTATTTGCTGCCTGAGGCAAACTTGTGAGAATGCGCTTCCCGATTTGGAATGATCACACAGCACCTGGCAGGCCAGCAATTTATTCTGATTAATTTAATTCAAATAAAACACTGCTGCTCTCCTGCCTCTCCCTCCTCACTCACTGTCAGACGCATCACACAGCACAACAAGCTGCTTTCCCCAATGATGCTCTCCTGCCTCCCCCCTCCTCACTCAATGTCAGACTCCTCACACAGCACAACAAGCTGCTTTTCCCCAATGCTGCTCTCCTGCCTCCCCCCTCCTCACTCACTGTCAGATTCCTCACACAGCACAACAAGCTGCTTTTCCCCAATGCTGCTCTCCTGCCTCCCCCCTCCTCACTCACTGTCAGACCCCTCACACAGCACAACAAGCTGCTTTTCCCCAATGCTGCTCTCCTGCTTCCCCCCTCCTCACACAGCACAACAAGCTGCTTTTCCCCAATGATGCTCTCCTGCCTCCCCCCTCCTCACTCACTGTCAGACCCCTCACACAGCACAACAAGCTGCTTTTCCCCAATGCTGCTCTCCTGCTTCCCCCCTCCTCACACAGCACAACAAGCTGCTTTTCCCCAATGATGCTCTCCTGCCTCCCCCCTCCTCACTCACTGTCAGACTCCTCACACAGCACAACAAGCTGCTTTTCCCCAATGCTGCTCTCCTGCCTCCCCCCTCCTCACACTCTGTCAGACTCCTCACACAGCACCGCAAGCTGCTTTCCCCAATGCTGCTCTCCTGCCTCCCTCCTCCTCACTCACTGTCACACTCCTCACACAGCACAACAAGCTGCTTTTCCCCAATGATGCTCTCCTGCCTCCCCCCTCCTCACTCACTGTCAGACTCCTGACACAGAGCAAAAAGCTGCTTTCCCCCAATGATGACCTCCTCACCTCGCTCACAGTACATAAATGCTGCCCCTGTAATCTCTGCACCTGATGCAAGTGTTTCACCTTGCTTCATGACAGAACCGGCTCTGGTACTGTATCCCTGATGAAGGGTGACCTCCCGAGAAACATGTTGACGCTTACAGTAGGGCCCCGGTTAGCGGGAACTCGAACAACTGGCAGTCTCACCTCGCCGGCACAAATCACCAGCTGGGTTCACACACTTCTGCTGCATCTTCTGGGCGACGTGTGCAGCGATTTCTGGACTCCAAGGTTGTGTGTTTGGAATTGGACCAGTGACAATCGGCAGGGAATGCATTTGAATGGCCCAATTTCTATTTGAACCAAAGTTGGAATCGTTACCGTCTTATAGACCATCTCTATTAGTGAACCTTACTTGAGGAACTGTAGGGAAAATAACATTATGAATGGAATGGATTATTTTTTTTACATTCATTTAGAAATTATAGAGGGCCCTTTTCCACTAGAGCGTTTCCTGAATCGCAAATCGCTAGCGATTTTAAAATCGCTACGGTTTGCTAAAAAACAGGAGTTGCGGTAGGTAATTTCCACTACCGCGATTTGTTTTTTATTAAATTGCGATCGCAAAAGTTGGGAAATTGCCGGGAGATTTTGGACTTTTGCTGAATCGCAATCGCTAGCGTTTAGTTTGAACGCTAGTGGAAAAGGGCCCTCATAGTTTTTCCATTGTAAAATCTTCCCTTTCCCTGACTTACTTTCTGAAATTCATCACAGGCAGCAACATCTTTCATCCTGGCAGGTGATCTCTGTGGAATGTTTATTTCTGAGAATTCCAAAGCCGGTGGAAATAGTGTCTGGGCTCCCAGAATGCTTTGGGAGGAGAATTCTGCATAGCTAATCAGCCTAGGCTGTGGTATCAGTGGGTGGATGGGGCTGCATTCCAATATACAGCAATATATAGCTATAGGAAGTGTTTGTGATGCTGAACCATGCATTGTACTGTCACTACAAGGCCTCTTTAGTTAACAAATATCCCCCCCCCCCAAAAAAAAAAAGAAAACAAACATCCATGTATGTGTCCTGTTGTCCTGCAGGTGTACAGTATGCTGATCGGCACACACTGTCTGTTACTCTCTTCTAACACAGGAAATTGCACAAATAAAAATTGCACCAACTCGTAATGAAAAGCAGGCAATCTGCCTCTGTCATCTGTGCAGATAGCGGGCGAGATGGGTTGCGACAGTCCCGACTGGCATTCCGCAATATCCTCGCCCAAATCATTGTGCTGAATGTCGATTGTTATCGCCGGGTAACGTTTAATTGCCACATCACGCCGCCGCGTCTCTTCAGCAGGTCTGACTTAATTTACACATCTGTGTGTGTGGGATGGGGGGTCCCTCATAGTGCCCCCCCCTCTCGATGTCTCCTCATTCCTCAGGTTCTTATCATTTGCACATCTGCCTGTGGAGGATTGGGGAGAGGTGTCCCCTCATAACGTCCCCCCTCTCTGTATCCCCTGTGTGTCCCCTCTTGGGTTCCCATCATTCCTCAGGTTCCTCCTTATCATTTAACCCTTGCCTTGGCTTCTTTGTTGGGTCTGCATTTCTGGCTGGACAATGGCCGGCTCCCCGGACACTGAATTCCATTCCCACACTGGTCATCTCCATGCCAGCCCTGGCGTGTGGGGGGACCCCGCATTTCTCAGCCCCCTGCGACGTACTGTGACCCCTCCCACAGAACCTATCCTGCTAGAGAAAAGTCTCGCTCCACTTTAACTAGGAAAAACTTTACCAAAATAATCATAAACTTTATAAGCAACTTTACCACAGGTTCGTCCGTTAAATAAGAACATTTATCATTTATACTTTATTCAATACCAATTTGTTCTTTAAAGTATACCAGAGCTGAACAATTAAAAAGCTGTGGGCAGCGGAGGACGGCATTGTGGGAGCGGATGGGGCTGGAGGAAGCCCCAGGTATGTAGAAAATCTTTTTAATTGTTCAGCTCTGAGTCCCTTTAGGGCTCGTTTCCACCATAGCGAATCCGCATGCGGCGCCAACATGCGGATTCGCTTGGAACATTGAAGTGGCCGGGGCTGTTTCCATATGTGCGGCGTGCGGGAGCGATTTGGCGGCGGGCCAAATCTGCACGACGGGACCCACAGAATTCGCCTGCGTCGGGAATCCATGCGATCGCCGCTAATGTATTTAATAGGAAAAACGCATGCGTTTTTTACATGCGTTTTTACCCGCGATTCGCGTGCGATTTCGCACCTTTTTCAATGTTATTTTGCCCTGGCAGAGTCATGGTTAATTTCGCATGGCACTCTGCCATGCGAAATCGCGGGTAAAAACGCATGCGGAAACGCATTCGCATGCGTTTTTACAAGCGTCGGGATGCCGGCGAAATCGCGTCGCAACAGTGGAAACGGGCCCTTAAAGCACACCTGAAAGGGAACCTAAACTGACAGGGATGTGTATGTTCCCTTTTAAACAATACCAGTTGCCTGGCAGCCCTGCTGATCTCTATGGCTGCAGTAGTGGCTGAATCACACACCTGAAACAAGCATACAGCTAATCCAGTCTGATTTCAGTCAAGCACCTGATCTGCATGCTTGTTCAGGGGCTGTGGCTGAAAGTATTGGCAACACAGGATCAGCAGGAGAGTCAGGCAACTGGTATTATTTTAAAAGAGAAAACTCCATATCCTTCTCAGTTTAGGTTCCCTTGAAGTGAGAAGACTGTGCAGGCTGCCATATTTATTTCCTGTTAAACAACACCAGTTGCCTGGCAGTTCTGCTGATCTATTTGGCAGTAGTGTCTGAATTACACCAGAAACAAGCATGAAGCTAATCTTGTCAGATCTGACAATAATGCCAGAAACACCTGAACTGCTTCATGCTTGTTCAGGGGCTATGGCATTAGAGGCAGAGGATCAGCAGGGCTGCCAGGCAACAGGTATTGTTTAAAGGAAAATAAATACAGCAGCCTCCATATCCCTTTGGCTTCAGTTGTCCTCTAAGCTGTTTGTCACAACAGACTGCTGGCAGCTTCGTGGATGTGAAATGCAGAAGTGGGATTTGGAAACAGGAGTCTGAAATACTAAGTTGCACAAATTAGAAGCAGTCGCGTCCTACAGAAGCAAATACCCCATGAGAGAGACTGGGAGCGATTGTTACACGTAATCTGAGACAAAATGGGGTCCACACACATTACAATTTTTTTTTTTTTATTCGATTCAATAATTTTGATTGTTTATATCACTCAAATGGAAATTTAGCCTCTTCTAACCGATGTGCTACACACGTTTGATTTTGACATAAATCAAGACAAAAAGGAATGAATAATGGATATAAATTAGATGTAATATATACATTTTTATTTATAAATGTGGATTGGATGCACAGTGCCACCAGTGCTATGTGCTGTATAAAGGCACAGAAAATAAACTACCTTAGAAAATGGATCTTACATTAAAGAAAACTTATAATGAAAAAAAAAGACCTATGGTCAGCCTTGGCTCCTCCCCTTCCAGGTGTCCCTCCTCCCTATTGGCTCTGTATTGTAGGATTATTGTAGAAGACACATCTACTACCTAGATTATTGAGTTTACCGAATACTTGGGGAAAATCTGGCTTCCTAGTTGGGGCTGGTGTGATGCCGACTTAATATGATGGTGTGGAGGATTGTTCCCCCGGTACTGGCTGTGGAGTGGCCTCCCCCCCGCCCCCCCGGGGCAGGCTGTGGAGGATCGCCCCCCTGGCGCTGGCTGTGGCTCGGCTCCCCCGGCGCTGGCTGTGGCTCGGCTCCCCCGACGCTGGCTGTGGCTCGGCTCCCCGGTGCAGGCTGTGGCTCCCCGGTGCAGGCTGTGGCGCCCCGGTGCAGGCTGTGGCGCCCCGGTGCAGGCTGTGGCTCGGCTCCCCCGGCGCTGGCTGTGGCTCGGCTCCCCGGCGCTGGCTGTGGCTCGGCTCCCCGGCGCTGGCTGTGGCTCGGCTCCCCGGCGCTGGCTGTGGCTCGGCTCCCCGGCGCTGGCTGTGGCTCGGCTCCCCGGCGCTGGCTGTGGCTCGGCTCCCCGGCGCTGGCTGTGGCTCGGCTCCCCGGCGCTGGCTGTGGCTCGGCTCCCCGGCGCTGGCTGTGGCTCGGCTCCCCGGCGCTGGCTGTGGCTCGGCTCCCCGGCGCTGGCTGTGGCTCGGCTCCCCGGCGCTGGCTGTGGCTCGGCCCCCGGCGCTGGCTGTGGCTCGGGCCCCCCGGTGCTGGCTATGGCTTGGCCCCCGTGGACAGCAGTTGCCGGCGTCTCCTCCTCCGCAGTGAGCAGGTTGTAAGGCCGGTGGGTTTTCCCACAAGCAGCGTCTCCTCCATGCAGCAGAGGCCTCTCTTCCTTTAATTAAAGCCCCCATTACCATGCAGACCCCCTTGCGTCGCCGCGCACCACTCGATTATCTCAGCTGTTGCCGCGTCCTCCTCACTGTCCAGACAATGGAAAGAAAGATACAGTAGAACTAATTTTCCCATTATCGATTTCACGCACCAGCTGCCCGCTCTCCCGCCGTCCATAGAGCCCTCCGGCTACTCGCGCTTCTTTGCCTTTTATTTATTTATTTTTCTGCTCAGGACTTTTTTTTTTCCCTTTGACCATCTGCTAAATGCAATTCATTTAATAATTAAAGACTTTGCCTTTCTTTCCAAATAAACAGGAACAAAGCCCAGAAATCGACCATTTCCCCTCCTCAGTGTTCCCGCCTCGCGGCCCGGACTGCGGATGTGACAGCGGGGACCGATAATGGCCTGATACTTTCCTTCAGCAAATGCACAAGTCTTTTTGTAATTTTAATGTTAAAGAGGACCTGTTGTGAAAATAACGGAATTAGTAAAATGGCTTCTTGTTTACAATATTTATTTATAGATTATTTAGTCAGTGTTTGCCCATTGTAAAATCCAGGGCTGTGGAGTCGAGGAGTCAGAGTCGGGGCAATTTTGGGCACCCGGAGTTGGAGTTGGAGTCGGTGATTTTATAAACTGAGGAATCTGAGTTGGAGTCGGAAGATTTTTGTACCAACTCCACAGAGCAGGTAAAATCTTTCCTCTCCCTGATTTACATTCTGAAATTTATCATCGCTGGCAGCATCCTTATGCTAGTAGGTACACACAATGAGATTTTTTTGGGCACATTTACTGCCAGATCGATTATTTCCAACATGTCCGATCTGATTTCGGATCGATTTTTCTGATCGATTTTTCCATAGGAGTGAACAGAAAATTGATCAGAAAATCAATCGGAAATCAGATAAGTCATGTCGGAAATGATCAATCTGGTAGTAAATCTGTAAATTTGTGTGTTCCAGGCATTAGTGCTATCAGGTGATCTCTGTGGAAGAGTTCCAAAGCCAGTACAAAATATAGCTTGTTTCACAGTATGCTCTGGAGGAGAGTATTCCACATAGGTAACCAGCCAAGGCGGACTCTTAGGCCTAGTGCACACCAGAGCGGTTCGGCTGCAGTTTGCGATCCGCTTGCGGGTGCGGATCCGCTAGGGTAATGTATTTCAATGGGCTGGTGCACACCAGAGCGGGAGGCGTTTTGCAGAAACGCATACTCCCGGGCTGCTGCAGATTTTGGATTGCGGATGCGTTTCTGCCTCAATGTTAAGTATAGGAAAAACGCAAACCGCTCTGAAAAACGGCAGATCAGAGCGGTTTGCCAGGCGTTTTTTGTTACAGTAGCTGTTCAGTAACAGCTTTACTGTAACAATACATGAAATCTACTACACCAAAACCGCTACACAAAACCGCAAAACGCTAGCTGAAACGCTGCAGAAAAATAAGAAAAAGCGTTTCAAAATCTGCTAGCATTTTGCGGATCTGCTAGCGGTTTTTGGTGTGCACCAGGCCTTAGGGCTGGTGCACACCGAGCGGCTTTTTGGGCGTTTTCAGATCCGCTTGCGGCTGCGGATCTGCTTGGTCAATGTATCTCAATGGGGTGGTGCACACCAGAGCGGCAGACGTTTTGCAGAAACGAAAAATGCCTGGGTGAGGCATTTTTTGGATTTCGGATGCGTTTCTGCCTCCAATGTAAAGTATAGGAAAAACGCAAACCGCTCTGAAAAACGGCACTTCAGAGCGGTTTTGCAGGCGTTTTTGTTACAGAAGCTGTTCAGTAACAGCTTTACTGTAACAATATATGAAATCTACTATACTGAAAACCGCAGCAGCAATCCGCAAAACGCTAGCAAAACGCCTCATAAAAATAAAAAAAAGCGTTTAAAAATCTGCTAGCATTTTGCGGATCTGCTAGCGGGTTTTGGTGTGCACCAGCCCTTAGAACAGACGCGCCCTATCTCTCCTGCCTCCCAGCAAAGTAAACGAGATGGGAGTCTCAAGGCCCATACTCACTAAGCAATTTTCCTGAACGATTTTGCGCGACAAACAATTTTTTTTTCTGATATCGCACAACACCATTTAAAAGGACCCTGAGCAGAGAAAAAAGCAAATCTGCACTTACCTGGGGCTTCCTCCGGCCCCCCGTAGCCCGCAAGGTCCCTTGGTGTCCTCTGTGTCCCCTCCGAGGTCCGGCTGGTGGCCACATCAAGTCTAATGGTACCCATACAAGGTACAATTTTCATTTTTTTTTTTTTTTCTGATCAGAGAAATTCGATCGATTATTCCTTTTGGGCGAATAGTTTTTCAGTTACCGGTATTTTGGAGGTACCATACACAAACAATTTTTCTGAAAATCTGAGAAAAAAGATCGAATGTGAAGAAAAAGTTGTAGCATTTTCTTCTACAACCTACCATACACTATACAGTTTCACAATCGCCCAGATTCTCCCAAACGTCCCATCAGATTTTTATCGAAAAAAATGAATCCTCTTTCATTTTTCCTTGATTGAAAAAAAACAAAAAAAAAAATAAGCTAGCAAGTGTCCCAAAACCCTTAGAAGGGGTACGATGTCTCAGATGGACTTTGGCTTCCGGCTAGAAGGCCCCAAATGGAAAAATCTCACCTGTTTTTATTTCACAGATAAGAAGAGCTATAACAATTATTACAACTTGACAGGAGGGGCTGTGCGGGAGGATCTGCCTGCTGTAATCACATGACCTTTTCCTGGACGGTTTACAAAAATATGTCACCCAGAAATTAATTTGAATAAAATAGGGCTCTAGGCAATGTAGGTACACCTCTTTCTGGTAATCTAAAGTACCAAGTGGTCAGAGAAGGTAGTGGGTGGGCCTCCTGATGCCCACTAGGCACTTGCCTAGGTGGCCTTGTGGATGATCCTGCCCTGATGGCATCCCCACAGATACTATCCTATCCACCACACATAGGACTCTTCTCAATTGTAGCCCGAAATAGGTGGAATAGCCAACTTTTACTGTAAGAAGAGAGGGGGGAGTGAGTGAAGGAATTTTCATCTCTCTGCTTGTGTAATTGTCTCCCAGATCTTCCCAGATGTCTGCACAACCAGATTTTTCATTACAACAGTTGCCCAAAGCAGCCAATCTCCGTACTCCTTCTAAACGTCACGGGTCTGAAACCTGATTGGCTGCTCTGAATAACTGTTTAGCTATTGCACCAGCGTGTCTTAGCACCTGCTTTTTGGGAAAGCCTGGAATCCAATTACACGAGCAGGGAGGTGGAAATTCTTGAAAGCGTTACATAGAACAGATCTGTATTTCTCTGTCCTGTGAAGTCGGAGTACTACTTTAGCCTCAGCATGCAGCGCTCTGATCTTGCGGTCCTCTGCCTACCTGCCTGGCCGCGTTCTTCCTCGTCAGGACAATAAATAAGGTGTTACATTTGGTATCTGTCTTGTACGCCGTGTCGCCCCGCTCACCTGGAAACAATGGAACAATGCAGCGCGGCCGTCGCGTTCGCAGGAATTATGTTCGCGTTTAATTAGTAATCTGTCACGGGAGCTGATGAAAGCGCTGATTTATTGCGCCATAATTCACAGGTCAGTCTCGCCAGCCGAAGCGAGACACAAACCGTCCGGCGTCGGTGATGAGAAGTGAATACACGCAGCAATTACGGGAAGCAGCGGCGCGCATCCAGACCGGCTCGCCAAACTGCTTTTGTTTGAGAAAATATAAGTTGTCAGTGCCGGCGAGGCCCGTTGGCCAGTGCCGGCGAGGCCCGTTGGCCAGTGCCGGCGAGGCCCGTTGGCCAGTGCCGGCGAGGCCCGTTGTTCAGTGCCGGCGAGGCCCGTTGTTCAGTGCCGGCGAGGCCCGTTGTTCAGTGCCGGCGAGGCCCGTTGTTCAGTGCCGGCGAGGCCCGTTGTTCAGTGCCGGCGAGGCCCGTTGTTCAGTGCCGGCGAGGCCCGTTGTTCAGTGCCGGCGAGGCCCGTTGTTCAGTGCCGGCGAGGCCCGTTGTTCAGTGCCGGCGAGGCCCGTTGTTCAGTGCCGGCGAGGCCCGTTGTTCAGTGGCAGAGTGGCCCGTTGTTCAGTGCCGGCGAGGCCCGTTGGCCAGTGGCGGAGTGGCCCGTTATTCAGTGCCGCTAGAGAGGCTCGTTGGTCAGAGCCGGAGTGGTCCATTGGTCAGAGCCGGAGTGGCCCGCTGGTCAGTGCCGATGAGGGTCAGTTGTCTATGGCTTTGGCGATTGGCTGATTTCTTGGCCAGCGTTTGTCTGAATCGCAGAGAAGTTTCGGAAATTGTTTACGGCTGTAGATGCACTACGAGCAGTTTCTGAGATCTTTTTGACCAGCAGAGATTTCTGAGCTCTTTTTGAAAAACACTCCCATTGAATCGTGGTAAAATCGCAGCGATCGAGATTTTTCAAAAATGGTGGCGGTGGGGTGTGTCTTTGTATAGATCCATTCCAGGGAGTGCTTTTGTAAAGAATGAATGAAATACTGAGAACCCCCCATGAAGAGTTGGCGAAAGCCTTTCAGTTCCGCACATTTCTACTAACTACTATAAGTGACGGCAACGTAGGAGAAAGGAAATGTATAGCTCATTTTACTCTGAAAGAAACATACTTCTTATTGGTATTGTTTACGTGCAATTTTAATTTTTCACAATTGGTCCACATAATAGATTTATACATACCTGGAGCTTCCTCCAGCCCCATCCGCTCAGATCACTCCCACACCGCTGTCCGCAGCCTTCTCCATTGCTTGTGCTGAGTCTCGTTACTTCGGCCAGTTTTACGCATGCTCAGTGACTCCTCCTTTCTCTCCGGCGCCTGCCTCACGCATGCGCCTGCGCAATACAGAGGGAGCGCATTGCACTTGCTCAGTGACTGATGGCCCTGACTGGCAGAAGTTACAGGACTCGGTACCAGCGATAGGGAAGGCTGAGGACGGCAGCGTGGGTGCGATCCGTGCGGATGGGGCTGCAGGAAGCTCTAGGTATGTATACATCTATTATGTTGATTCATCTAGAGGTAGAACAAGGTTGCTCGTAAACTACGCCAGCGTGAATCTACGCATCGTAGTACGCATTGTAGTTCGTAGGCGAAGTTTAAGAACTACACTTACGCATTTCCACGTAGTCGTAGTCCCGCTATGCGTAGCTTTGCCCGCTACGCGTAGTTGACGTATGTATTGCGAAGTCAACTACGCGTGCGGTAACTGCATTTATATGGGTCGTTGCGCAAGCGCAGTAATTTTATTGCCCTTTATACGCATACATTTCCGCATTGGATGTTGGAATGTATGCTTAAATTAGTTTGTGTATGCGCATAGTTAGCAGATTATTGCGGAAATTTTTCCGCATAAGGGCATAAGCGGTCGCATCAACTACGCTACGCAATACGTGAAGCTTGCGTATTTTAATGCGTAGTCTACGGTATGCTAACGTAGCGAAATGGCTGATTTCGGAGCCGTAGATTGCGAAGCGTATTTGCGTAAAAATATGCGTAGTTCCAGCGTAGCGAAGTTGGCTGCCTACGACCATCCCTGAGGTAGAACAATCTAGTAAATGGGAAGGGAACTACTGATAATGGGTGTGGCCGGTGTGCAGAGCTGGGAAGTCAGGAGCACAGAGATCTCACTGCCGGACCCTCAAAAATGTAAGAATCCAGCAGGGGGGAGGACCTCCTGGTAAAAGTTGTCAGGTTTGCAAAGTGGGGAACTCAGAAAAGCAAAGACCTCCCCACCTAACCCTATACTATCCTGCCTAGTTGTGGATGGAGCGCCCTCTGCTTGTCCATCGCTTATCGGGAGAGGTTGGGGGTGTGATTGTTCTTCTGGAGAGGTTGCGGACTCCCCAGCGGCTGCGAGAGATTCAGATCCCCCAATAATCGCAGCTCTCCCCGTTATTCTTGCAAAGTTTCCCTTATCTCAGGACTTCTTGCGCCGCGTAATTGCCCGCGCTGTGAATCGCTCCCCGTCTCGATCCTCCGCGTGTTTGTTTTGCGAGATGAAAGCTTTCTCTCGTGTTTGCTTTTGCGGATGGGAGATTTTTTTCGCTGTTTGTTTGTTTAGAAAGTCTTCCCATCTCTCCCCGTCCTGTCTGCGTTCCAGGCAGCTGCGGGCCGCGCGGATTCCCAACCATAATAAATGTTCCGAGGTATCCGCTTAATCGCAGCGCGGCTAATCGGCGAGGTCCATGGGAAAGTCATTATCGCCGCTAAGCTGTGTATCGTGGCCTTCACCCCACTTCATCATGTATTATGTTGTGTACATTCCTCCGCCAGTAACAGTTTATTATCATTAGGAGTGGAGATATTAATAAGGGGGGGATATAGAGATGTCTGGAGCCCCTCCCTCTCACGGCTGGCGGTAGCGTTATATCGTTTACTGTAAAATCTGGCGTTAATTATCCTGTCCATTTTTTTTTTTTTGTACGACTTCTGGGGTTTTAAGGGCCCTTTTGCACTTGCTGCGTTGCACCTCAATGGTCGGATCGCCCATGCTTTGCGGATGGGACCGGCACCGTAATTAGCATGGAAGTAGTGGTGCTGATTCTTTAATTGGTGAGTGCAATCGTTTTTACAGAATCACAATGGTTGACCTGGTGCATTTTTCCAGCGGATGTGCTCTCATGCAAACTGTTAGATCACGAGGAAATCGCACAGCAATTGCGGCGCTATGCAATTTTAACACAATTCAACAATACAAAATTTTCCCGCTGGGTTTTTGGCGATTGCAAACTCACTGCAAATATGCCGTACACCTGACAGATCGCGGTAGTGTAAAAAAAACAAAACACAACTGCGATCGTGATTCTTAGTGGAAAAAGACCACTTTGTGGAAAAAGAGTGTTTGCTCTTCAGTACAAAGCATAAGATTGCAGAAAAAAAACCCACCATTTAATTGCTGTACAGAATAGATTTTTGCAGCGTTTTTATTACCAAACCTATGGAAATCGCAAATCGTAGTCGCTGTGCAAATCGCTTGCTTTCAATTCAAAACTGCTCAAAAAATGCTAGAAATGATTTCGGAAAATAAAGCAAAAATACCAAAGGGGCTTGGCGATTGCAAAAGGGATTAAAGCGGACATGAGCTCAGAGCTTACTCTCTGCTTTAAATAAGCAACAGCATAATAACCTTCAAAGAAAAACATTTATTTACTACACCTGATACCAATCCTGCAGTAAATCTGCAGTGTCTACTTCCTGCTTTCATGGGAGCAGACATAAGGTTAAAATCCTGTGTTTACAAGTTGGTTGCTCTGCAGAGGCAGCCAGCTGACACTACTGAGAGATCAAATTACAGCTTGAGATTAGTCACAGATGAGGGGGAATTACACAGGCAAAACTCTCTAAATACACACAGGGTGGATTTCTCTCTGTTTTCCTTCTGTCCTGTGCAAGCGTTCGTGCCCTTTTCCACTGCACAAGCGTTTGCATTTTACCCAATTTTTGTGCGTTTTTAATGCGTTTGTGTTTTCCAGTTTTCTGATTGGCAAGTGTTGTCTTGAAAATGGATACTGGTGGTTACAATCAATGCAAAATGCATTTCTGTGCGTTTTTCATGCGTTCCTATACTTTACTTCGAAACGCAAAATGCATCATAATCGCACAGACATGCATTTCTGTTTTTTTTTTTATCGGAATGCAGCAGTGGAAAAGGCCACCCAAGATTAGTATTTTAAACAGGCTGCACTTCAGAATCAGCAAACGCATGCGTTTTGTGTTTTTGGCAAAAACGCAGCTAGTGGAAAAGGGGCCCTTCAGGTCCACTTTATAGGCTACCCGAAGTGACATGTGCCATGATGAGATAGACATGTGTATGTACAGTGCCAAGCACACAAATAACTATACTTTGTTCCTTTTTTTCTTTCTCTGCCTGAAAGAGTTAAATATCAGGTATGTAAGTGGCTGACTCAGTCCTGACTCAGACAGGAAGTGACTACAGTGTGACTCTCACTGATAAGAAATTCCCCTTTTTACCTCTTTCTTGCTTTCCGAAGCCATTTTCTGCTAGGAAAGTGTTTTATAGTTGTTTTATACACATCTATCTCATCATGTCACATGTCACTTCAGGTATCCTTTAACGCTTTCTAGTGGATCCAGCCCTAAGTGAGTTGAAGCCATAGTCTGAAGGGCCGGAGCGATAAGGTGAAAGTTGTCGTAGATTGTAGTATAGCTGTGGAGTCTTGCTGTGCGATGCGTTCTTAGCAGGCGATCGCTGTGACTTATGTAATATCGAGTCTCCTCTTTGGGTCTCTGCGTAATGTAAGTGTTTTTTCGCCCCTTTTATGATTGGTTTGTTGTGTGAATTGCTGTTTGTGCCGCTGCGGCTGTCATCATTAGCACTCTTCCTCTCTGCTCCCCGGAGAGTGGTGTAATAAGGCCTCCGTGACCTCCAGGAAGCAGGGAAAGGAAAGTCGCTCCGCTCGGAGGACAATTGAAAGTTTCTGTGACGAGGTGTCACCTCGCTCCCAAAATATCCGCCGGCCGCAGCTGTTTATGTGGAGGAGAACGCCGTGCGATTATTACACAAGCTGTGATCACAGCCTCGGAGACGTCCTCCTTCATGTGTCAGAGCTCCGCGCCGGGCGCAGGGGGCAGCACTGAGCAGCACACACTGGTATTCATCTGTATACAATCTCTTCTCAATATATCAGCTGGCCAGGAACCCCTGCAACAGCCACTTCCTGTATGACAGACCTCCAGAGTCTCAGGGTGTCATCTTTTCACACAGCTGTCTGAGCTCCTCCCCTTTAGGAGGTGGATCCTTTCCTGCCCAATGAGCCTGCTCTTATCTACTTCAGCTAAGCTGTTTCAGATCATGCATTTAATGCATTAAAAATGGATAAAATAAGCATTTTAATTGCAGAGACCATTTTGTCGGGAAAATGTGACATTCCGAGATTCTGCATGTTAAAGCACAGCTGAAGTAAGAGGGATAGGGAGGCTGCCATTTTTATTTCCTTTTAAACAATGCAAATTGCCTGGCTGTCCTGCTGATCTCTGCTTCTAATAAGTTTAGCCATAGCCCCTGAACAAGCATGCAGCAGATCAGGTGACTGAAGTGTGACTGCATTTGCTGTATGCTTGTTTCAGGTGTGTGATTCAGACACTACTGCAGCCAAAGAGATCAGCAGGGCTGTCAGACAACTGGTATTGTTTAAAAAGAAATAAATATGGCAGCCTCCATATCCCATCCACTTCAGATGTCCTTTAAGCCATTTTTCCTTAGAACATGCAATGAACATAACATTAATTGAAATGAATTATACAGATGAACATGTGAGAATATGGCTCTCACAAAACCAGGAAATAATATTGCAGTTATATATCCTCAGTAACTGACAGCTGCCTGCACACTCCCACTCACCCTGAAATACATGCCCCCTTTACAGCCGGGTCACACGGCGGAACAAAGAATGGAGGCGCTCATCTCACTGTGTTTACTGCCAATTACGCGGCTGTCGCAGTCTATCGAATTCTCTGCGTGTAGTTTTTAGCAAATAATCCAATTGTAATAATTTGAGGTACATACAAGACACAAGTGTTTCCTCTTTTATTGATAATAGTGACTATGCATGAAAGAACAGATGTAACTTTGGACTCCGTCCGTACACTTTAAAGAGACACTGAAGTGAAAAAAAATTATGATATTATGATTTGTATGTGTAGCACAGCTAAGAAATAAAACATTAAGATCAGATACATCAGTGTAATTGTTTCCAGTACAGGAAGAGTTAAGAAACTCCAGTTGTATCTATGCAAACAAGTCATTAACTCTCTGACTAAGTCTTAAGGTGCGTACACACATGCGACTATAGTCGTTTGTAACGATCGTTCCCCGATCTTTACCAACGACGATTGTTACAAAAAACGAACCACCGACTATTAAGGCAAACGACGAACGAGCCAAATCGCTACAAAAGAAAGTTCTGTCTCGGCGGATTTTAACCAACGACGATCGTTTGCAAAAGTAGTACATCGTTGGAAACGGTCGTTCGTACTAGGCTTGACATGCGCATTTCACAATTTCTCCGTGAAACTTCTCATTTTTATGAGCAGGCGCAATAGTTGCTTTTTGTGATGTAACGTTCGTTCTAACGATCAGATCGTTACACACCTTTTAAAACTAACTTTACTTAGGTCGTTCTTTCATCAATTAAAAGTTCGTTTGTCATTCTCAACAAACGATCGTTGTCACATGTATGTACGTAGCATTAGTCGTGGAGAGGGCTGTTATCTGACTTTTATTATCTCAACTGTAAGGGCTGGTGCACACCGAGCGGCTTTTTCCGCGTTTTCAGATCCGCTTGCGGCTGCGGATCTGCTTGGTCAATGTATCTCAATGGGGTGGTGCACACCAGAGTGGGAGGCGTTTTGCAGAAACGAAAAATGCCTGGGTGAGGCATTTTTTGGATTTCGGATGCGTTTCTGCCCCAATGTTAAGTATAGGAAAAACGCAAACCGCTCTGAAAAACGCCTGTTCAGAGCGGTTTTGCAGGCGTTTTTGTTACAGAAGCTGTTCAGTAACAGCTTTACTGTAACAATATATGAAATCTACTATACTGAAAAACGCAGCAGCAATCCGCAAAACGCTAGCAAAACGCCTCATAAAAATAAAAAAAAGCGTTTACAAATCTGCTAGCGTTTTGCGGATCTGCTAGCGGGTTTTGGTGTGCACCAGCCCTAAGTGATCTGTTTACTTTTTCTCTGCTAGAGGAGAGGTCATTAGTTCACAGACTGCTCTGAAAGAATCATTTTGAATGCTGAGTGTTGTGTAATCTGCACATATTATAGAGTGATGCAATGTTAGAAAAAACACCATATACCTGAAAATAAAAGTATGAGAATATTTTCTTTGCTGCTAATCTTCTAGTAATTATTCATAGTACACAACCAATTCACTATATCATATATTTTTTTTTCGCTTCAGTGTCTCTTTAAGGTGACTTAGTGACACAAGACCACTTCCCATAGAGTCATGGGACATGTAACTGCGGAGTTGAGAGGTCCTCTTAAGTGGATAATCTGCAGGCATAGCGGGGCGAGATAAGAACAGCAGACATGGCCAGTATAGGGAAGCTGGGTTGTCATTTTAGGGGACTGATAATAGTGGACATAACCCCCCCAATGCAGGAGGACTGGGGGATTACACAAACACAAAGCAATAGATGATTCATAAATCGATAGATGTGATTGTCACGTTATGGAGGAACAATAAAAACAGTTACCAGATTTAGTCATCAAGAAATGGAGAATACATCTAAAAAGTGCACTTGTTTGGGGGCGATGGGGTTGCTTATCAGGTGTGAGAGGAATAATGGGGTGGTGCAGGGGACAGCTAATCAGGTGTGACAGTAATAATGGGAGGTGCTGGGGACAGCTCATCAGGTGTGACAGTAATAATGGGGGGTGCTGGGGATGCTCATCAGGTGTGACAGTAATAATGTGGGATACTGGGGATGCTTATCAGGTGTGACAGTAATAATGTGGGTTACTGGGGATGCTCATCAGGTGTGACAGTAATAATGGGGGGTGCTGGGGATGCTCATCAGGTGTGACAGGTATAATGTGGGATACTGGGGATGCTTATCAGGTGTGACAGGTATAATGTGGGATACTGGGGATGCTCATCAGGTGTGACAGTAATAATGTGGGATACTGGGGATGCTCATCAGGTGTGACAGTAATAATGGGGGATACTCGGGATGCTCATCAGGTGTGACAGTAATAATGTGGGATACTGGGGATGCTCATCAGGTGTGACAGGTATAATGTGGGATACTCGGGATGCTCATCAGGTGTGACAGTAATAATGTGGGATACTGGGGATGCTCATCAGGTGTGACAGTAATAATGTGGGATACTGGGGATGCTCATCAGGTGTGACAGTAATAATGTGGGATACTGGGGATGCTCATCAGGTGTGACAGGTATAATGTGGGATACTGGGGATGCTCATCAGGTGTGACAGGTATAATGTGGGATACTGAGGATGCTCATCAGGTGTGACAGGTATAATGTGGGATACTGGGGATGCTCATCAGGTTTGACAGTAATAATGTGGGATACTGGGGATGCTCATCAGGTGTGACAGTTATAATGTGGGATACTGGCGATGCTCATCAGGTGTGACAGTAATAATGTGGGATACTGGGGATGCTCATCAGGTGTGACAGTAATAATGTGGGATACTGGGGATGCTCATCAGGTGTGACAGTAATAATGTGGGATACTGGGGATGCTCATCAGGTGTGACAGTAATAATGTGGGATACTGGGGATGCTCATCAGGTGTGACAGTAATAATGTGGGATACTGGGGATGCTCATCAGGTGTGACAGTAATAATGTGGGATACTGGGGATGCTCATCAGGTGTGACAGTAATAATGTGGGATACTGGGGATGCTCATCAGGTGTGACAGTAATAATGTGGGATACTGGGGATGCTCATCAGGTGTGACAGTAATAATGTGGGATACTGGGGATGCTCATCAGGTGTGACAGTAATAATGTGGGATACTGGGGATGCTCATCAGGTGTGACAGTAATAATGTGGGATACTGGCGATGCTCATCAGGTGTGACAGTAATAATGTGGGATACTGGGGATGCTCATCAGGTGTGACAGTAATAATGTGGGATACTGGCGATGCTCATCAGGTGTGACAGTAATAATGTGGGATACTGGGGATGCTCATCAGGTGTGACGACCTAATCTGTGATTTCCCATCAGTGACGGGTACTTGCTCGCTGCAGCGATGTGCTGCTCTCTCAGTGGAGGATCAGGTGTCGGGTTTGGTGGGCTTCATACAGTATGATCTGTGCCCTGGTGGGGTGGGGGCGGGGGGCAGTGCTGGGGGGGAGGGGGGCAGCGGTCACATGACAGCGGGGATGCCCCCTGTAGAGTCAGGGAAGGGAACACTATAGAATGGATAGACATCTCTATTACCAGACAGGACACACAGCTACAATGGGGCTTAATGAAGTGTGACCCCCACAGCTGTCACCTCCTTTCTACAGTGACATCACAGCGAGCGCCACAAGACTGCGCTCATTAATCACTCCTGTCCCGCCGCTCGCCCCTCTGTATGCTGCCTGCTCTCCAGCCCTGCTCTCCCCTCTCCCCCTCTCTGCTCTGCCTGCTCTCCATCCCTGCTCTCCTCTCTCCCCTCACTGCTCTGCCTTCTCTCCATCCCTGCTCTCCTCTCCCCCCTCTCTGCTCTGCCTGCTCTCCAGCCTTGCTCTCCTCTCACCCCTCTCTGCTCTGCCTTCTCTCCAGCCCTGCTCTCCTCTCACCCCTCTCTGCTCTGCCTTCTCTCCAGCCCTGCTCTCCTCTCCCCCCGCTCTGCTCTGCCTTCTCTCCATCCCTGCTCTCCTCTCTCCCCTCTCTGCTCTGCCTTCTCTCCAGCCCTGCTCTCCTCTCACCCCTCTCTGCTCTGCCTTCTCTCCAGCCCTGCTCTCCTCTCACCCCTCTCTGCTCTGCCTTCTCTCCAGCCCTGCTCTCCTCTCTACTCTGCCTTCTCTCCAGCCCTGCTCTCCTCTCTCCCCTCTCTGCTCTGCCTTCTCTCCAGCCCTGCTCTCCTCTCACCCCTCTCTGCTCTGCCTTCTCTCCAGCCCTGCTCTCCTCTCCCCCCTCTCTGCTCTGTCTTCTCTCCATCCCTGCTCTACTCTCACCCCTCTCTGCTCTGCCTTCTCTCCAGCCCTGCTCTCCTCTCACCCCTCTCTGCTCTGTCTTCTCTCCATCCCTGCTCTACTCTCACCCCTCTCTGCTCTGCCTTCTCTTCAGCCCTGCTCTCCTCTCACCCCTCTCTGCTCTGCTTTCTCTCCATCCCTGCTCTCCTCTCACCCCTCTCTGCTCTGCCTTCTCTCCATTCCTGCTCTACTCTCGCCCCTCTCTGCTCTGCCTTCTCTCCATCCCTGCTCTCCTCTCTCCCCTCTCTGCTCTGCCTTCTCTCCAGCCCTGCTCTACTCTCACCCCTCTCTGCTCTGCCTTCTCTTCAGCCCTGCTCTCCTCTCACCCCTCTCTGCTCTGCTTTCTCTCCATCCCTGCTCTCCTCTCACCCCTCTCTGCTCTGCCTTCTCTCCATTCCTGCTCTACCCTCACCCCTCTCTGCTCTGCCTTCTCTCCATCCCTGCTCTCCTCTCTCCCCTCTCTGCTCTGCCTTCTCTCCAGCCCTGCTCTACTCTCACCCCATCTCTGCTCTGCCTTCTCTTCAGCCCTGCTCTCCTCTCTCTCCCCTCTCCTCTGCCTTCTCTCCAGCCCTGCTCTCCCCTCTCTGCTCTGCCTTCTCTCCAGCCCTGCTCTCCTCTCTCCCCTCTCTGCTCTGCCTTCTCTCCAGCCCTGCTCTCCTCTCTCCCCTCTCTGCTCTGCCTTCTCTCCAGCCCTGCTCTCCTCTCTCCCCTCTCTGCTCTGCCTTCTCTCCAGCCCTGCTCTCCTCTCTCCCCTCTCTGCTCTGCCTTCTCTCCAGCCCTGCTCTCCTCTTTCCCCTCTCTGCTCTGCCTTCTCTCCAGCCCTGCTCTCCTCTCTCCCTCTCTGCTCTGCCTGCTCTCCATCCCTGCTCTCCTCTCCCCCCTCTCTGCTCTGCCTGCTCTCCAGCCCTGCTCTCCTCTCCCCCCTCTCTATTCTGCCTGCTCTCACGCCCTGCTCTCCTCTCACCCCTCTCTGCTCTGCCTTCTCTCCAGCCCTGCTCTCCTCTCTCCCTCTCTGCTCTGCCTGCTCTCCATCCCTGCTCTCCTCTCCCCCCTCTCTGCTCTTCCTGCTCTCCAGCCCTGCTCTCCTCTCACCCCTCTCTGCTCTGCCTTCTCTCCAGCCCTGCTCTCCGCTCCCCCTCTCTGCTCTGCCTTCTCTCCATCCCTGCTCTCCTCTCACCCCTCTCTGCTCTGCCTGCTCTCCAGCCCTGCTCTCCTCTCTCCCCTCTCTACTCTGCCTTCTCTCCAGCCCTGGTCTCCTCTCTCCCCTCTCTACTCTGCCTTCTCTCCAGCCCTGCTCTCCTCTCTACTCTGCCTTCTCTCCAGCCCTGCTCTCCTTTCCCCCTCTCTGCTCTGCCTGCTCTCCATCCCTGCTCTCCTCTCTCCCCTATCTGCTCTGCCTTCTCTACAGCCCTGCTCTCCTCTCACCCCTCTCTACTCTGCCTTATCTCCAGCCCTGCTCTCCTCTCACCCCTCTCTACTCTGCCTTCTCTCCAGCCCTGCTCTCCTCTCACCCCTCTCTGCTCTGCCTTCTCTCCAGCCCTGCTCCCCTCTCTGCTCTGCCTTCTCTCCAGCCCTGCTCTCCTCTCTCCCCTCTCTGCTCTGCCTTCTCTCCAGCCCTGCTCTCCTCTCACCTCTCTCTACTCTGCCTTCTCTCCAGCCCTGCTCTCCTCTCTCTACTCTGCCTTCTCTCCAGCCATGCTCTCCTCTCTCCCCTCTCTGCTCTGCCTTCTCTCCAGCCCTGCTCTCCTCTCACGCCTCTCTGCTCTGCCTTCTCTCCAGCCCTGCTCTCCACTTTCCCCTCTCTGCTCTGCCTTCTCTCCAGCCCTGCTCTCCTCTCCCCCTCTCTGCTCTGCCTTCTCTCCAGCCCTGCTCTCCTCTCTCCCCTCTCTGCTCTGCCTTCTCTCCAGCCCTGCTCTCCTCTCCCCCCTCTCTGCTCTGCCTTCTCTCCAGCCCTGCTCTCCTCTCCCCCCTCTCTGCTCTGCCTTCTCTCCAGCCCTGCTCTCCTCTCACCCCTCTCTGCTCTGCCTTCTCTCCAGCCCTGCTCTCCTCTCCCCCCTCTCTGCTCTGCCTTCTCTCCAGCCCTGCTCTCCTCTCACCCCTCTCTTCTCTGCCTTCTCTCTATCCCTGCTCTCCTCTCTCCCCTCTCTGCTCTGCCTTCTCTCCAGCCCTGCTGTCCTCTCCCCTCTCTGCTCTGCCTTCTCTCCAGCCCTGCTCTCCTCTCACCCCTCTCTGCACTGCCTTCTTTCCAGCCCTGCTCTCCTCTCCCCCCTCTCTGCTCTGCCTTCTCTCCAGCCCTGCTCTCCTCTCACCTCTCTCTACTCTGCCTTCTCTCCAGCCCCGCTCTCCTCTCTCCTCTCTCTACTCTGCCTTCTCTCCAGCCCTGCTCTCCTCTCTCTACTCTGCCTTCTCTCCAGCCCTGCTCTCCTCTCTCCCCTCTCTACTCTGCCTTCTCTCCAGCCCTGCTCTCCTCTCTCCCCTCTCTGCTCTGCCTTTTCTCCAGCCCTGCTCTCCTCTCTCCCCTCTCTGCTCTGCCTTCTTTCCAGCCCTGCTCTCCTCTCCCCCTCTCTGCTCTGCCTTCTCTCCAGCCCTGCTCTCCTCTCTCCCCTCTCTGCTCTGCCTTCTCTCCAGCCCTGCTCTCCTCTCTCCCCTCTCTGCTCTGCCTTCTCTCCAGCCCTGCTCTCCTCTCACCCCTCTCTGCTCTGCCTTCTCTCCAGCCCTGCTCTCCTCTCACCCCTCTCTACTCTGCCTTCTCTCCATCCCTGCTCTCCTCTCTCCCCTCTCTGCTCTGCCTTCTCTCCATCCCTGCTCTCCTCCCTCCCCTCTCTGATCTGCCTTCTCTCCAGCCCTGCTCTCCTCTCTCTCCTCTGTATGCTGCCTGCTCTCCAGCCCTGCTCTCCTCTCACCCCTCTCTGCTCTGCCTTCTCTCCAGCCCTGCTCTCCTCTCACCCCTCTCTGCTCTGCCTTCTCTCCAGCCCTGCTCTCCTCTCACCCCTCTCTGCTCTGCCTTCTCTCCAGCCCTGCTCTCCTTTCACCCCTCTCTGCTCTGCCTTCTCTCCAGCCCTGCTCTCCTCTCACCCCTCTCTGCTCTGCCTTCTCTCCAGCCCTGCTCTCCTCTCCCCCTCTCTACTCTGCCTTCTCTCCAGCCCTGCTCTCCTCTCCCCCTCTCTGCTCTGCCTTCTCTCCAGCCCTGCTCTCCTCTCTCCCCTCTCTGCTCTGCCTTCTCTCCAGCCCTGCTCTCCTCTCCCCCCTCTCTGCTCTGCCTTCTCTCCAGCCCTGCTCTCCTCTCCCCCCTCTCTGCTCTGCCTTCTCTCCAGCCCTGCTCTCCTCTCCCCCTCTCTGCTCTGCCTTCTCTCCAGCCCTGCTCTCCTCTCCCCCCGCTCTGCTCTGCCTTCTCTCCAGCCCTGCTCTCTTCTTCCTTCTCTCCTCTCAATGGACATCTGAGCATAGAGAAATGCACCCTGTGTGTATTTAGAGAGTTTAGCCTGTCTGATTCCTCCTCCTCTGTGACTAATCACAACTGTAATTTGATTTCTCAGCCGTGACAGCTGGCTGCCTCAGCAGAGCAGCTAATTGGTAAAAACCAGATGTTAATAATATGTCTGCTTCCATGAAAGCAGGAAGTAGACACACTGCAGATTTATTGCAGGATGTGTATCAGCTGTAACACAGAAATGTTTTTCTTTAAAGGTGACTATGCTATTGCTTGTCTTTTAGAGCAGAGGCGGAAGTTCTGAGTTCAGGTCCGTTTTTTTTTTTTTTGTTTTTTTTTTTTTAATTTTACAATTTGCTTCAATTATTTGATTTGGGTGGAGACGCTATCCGCAGGTATGCGGCGATTCCGAGGAGAACATCGCATTTTCCCAGAACTTCTCCCGTCCGACGCTGAGCCGGTGAAAATCCGTCCTTAATAGACAAGCGTTTAACCAAACACCTCCATTTATTTGCCTGAAATCACGTTTAGGCAGATCAAACAAATCTGTGAGATCCGGGATTGGGTTCCTGGCGGTGGGCCGGTGTCGTGGCGGTTCCCGGACCCCCCCAGCGATCGGCCCTCCGCACTAAGTGCCTTAATCTGCTCTCCATCGCCGCCCCTGTGACATGCGGCCGCCCCTCTCATCAGCCGCTAATCCAGCTGTGTATTTGTAGAAAAGGAAACTATTTAATAGCCGAGAATCCCAGAAAGCGGCTCCTTCTAAAGAAAACATGCCGGGAATTACCAGCGGCAGAAACTGGATGGCTGCAGAGGGCACAGTGAACGCGCGGCCAACCGTTAACCGTTTCTCTGCCGTCTCTTCTATCGCCTTCCACGATGTGCGGGGCTGTGTCTGGCCTCAGGCAAGTCACCTATCGACCACCTACCACAATCTCGTGAGCAGGAAGATCATAAACTACATCAGTTAGTTCTGGGGGCACCAATAAGAAATCGATAGCACGGTGGCGTAGTGCTTAGCAATCTCGCCTTGTAGCGCTGGGTCCCCAGTGTGAATCCCAGCCAGGGCACTATCTGCATGGAGTTTTGTATGTTCTCACCGTGTCCCCACATCCCTAAAACCTACTGATAAGTTAATTGGCTCCCCCTAAAATTGGCCGCAGACTACAATACATACACTGCACAATACATACATAGACATATGACTGTGGTAGGGACTAGTAGATTGTGAGCTCCTCTGAGGGACATGTAAGTGACAAGACAATATAATCTGTACAGCGCTGCGGAAGATGTTAGCACTATATAAATAGTAAATAATAATAATAGAAATAATGTTGTTTTTAAAAATAATTTTTTTCAGGCCATGTTCGTGTATATACTCGCATATAAGCCTGATTTTTCAGCAAAAACATTTAGTTACTCCCTCGACTTATATGCGAGTCAGTGAAGCAGAACAGATGATGATGATTTTTTTTTTTTTTTTTTACTGGAGGAGAAGCATAAGGATCTTGCACTAGTGAGCCTGCTCTTGCCAGCGGCTCCCTGCTGTATTCATGCCCCCATCCCATGCATCATGGTGTGCAGAGTGCGCTGCTCAAGACTACCTGTGTCCCCGGCTTGTGGAGCAAAGCGTGCAAGTAGCGTGTCAGAGGTGCAATGATTGGGAATTCTTTCTGGCAATCGCTGTGTCTCATATGTATAACGCCATCTAGTGGTGTCTTGACACAACTGTACCATCCTTGGGGCACATCTGGCTATGGGGAGGGGAGCTATACTGAGGAGGGGGCTATATTGGGGAGGGGGCTTATACGTGAGTCAATCACTTTTTCCTGGTTTCTGAGGGAAAAGTGGGTATCTCGGCTTGTACATGGGTCGGCTTATATACAAGTATATACAGTACGGTACTGATTATGTACAGCCTGGATCTTTACAGGTTAGAATATTGTGCTGGAAATCCAATCAGAGTTGCAACAATTGCCACAGTAGTACCCATTTTGGGACGAAATTGGTCAAATCGTTGCTCGGGCATACTTGTGGTGGCACAAATTTGCATCCAATTCAATAGTATCAAATCGAATGTTAAGGATCGGCCACATTGTGGAGGCACTTGGACCTTCTTCAAACAATGGCGTCTGTTCATTGAGGTTTGCAGACATTTGTTTATGCACAGTTCTCTTAAAGTCCATCACTTTCATTTATTTGTAAGTTCGATGCTGTGTTCGGGATCCTTGCTCTGTTGCATGACCCAGTTTCAGCCAATCTTTAGTTGTCACACAGATAATCTCACATCTGACTCTAGAAGACTTTGGTATAAAGAGGTGTTTATGGTTACTTATCTCAATGACTACAAGATGCCCACCCGGGTCCTGTGGCTGCAAAACATTCTCAGATTTTCACCCTTCCTCCACCGTGCTTCACAGTTGGTTGGTGGTTGTGCTGATATGCTCTGCTTGTTGTTTGGTACTCGTGCTGGTGCGCATTATGGCCAACTACAGTCTTCCTGAAGCCTCGTGTTTCTTCTTTTCAGACGTTCTGCCATGTTCTCTTTACAGAGAAGAAACTTTCTACCTGCGACCCTTCCAAACAACTCATACATGTTCCATCTTTCTTTAATTATACTGCCATTAGCTTTAACATTTAACATGTTAGCTAAGGTCTGTAGAGCCTGAAATGTGTTGTTGTTTTTTTTACCTTTGCTATTTCTCTGAGCATTGCATGACCTGACCTTAGGGTGAATTTACGATTGTCCATTCTTGTGAAGACTGCCAACTGTCTTGAATGCTTTCTACTTGTGTATAATCTTTCTCATGATGTAAAACTACGGACTTCAAATTGTTTGGAAATGGCTTTATAACCCTTCCCAAACTAATGAGCATTAACTATTGCTTCTCTAAGATAAATGCTAAATAAAAAAAATGGGCCTGTGCAATATGTCAGGTGTTGTTGTTTGTCAGAGGCTGAAGGCCTGTTAAAGATCCATGAGAACCCGGGACACTCCCAGACTAAGCTTAGCTGGATTTGGTGAGATCATTCCACAGTAGATCTGAATAACCCAAAAATTACACTCCGATCTTTTTATTTTTATTTTATGCAGACATGGTATGTTTGATTTATGCAGTGGATGAGGAAGACCAGTAGAAAAATAACTGATATAACGTCCGCGAGGGCAGCACGGTGCCGTAGTGGTTAGCGCTCTCGCCTTGCACTGCTGGGTCCCCGATTCGAATCTATCTGCATGGAGTTTGTATGTTCTCACGTGTCTGTGTGGGTTTACTCCGGGTACTCCAGTTTCCTCCCACATCTGTAAACATACAGATAAGTTAATTGGCTTCACCCATAAATTGGCCCTAGTCTATGATGCATACATACACTACACAATACATACATAGACATAGGACTATGGTAGGGACTAGATTGTAAGCCCCTCTGAGGGGCAGTTAAGTGACAAGACAGTACACTCCGTACAGCGCTGTGGAAGATGTCGATGCTATATAAATACCAAATTATAATAATAAAATAATATATCTGAATCCATCTCCACGATCAGGAGTACTCGCCATGTCCTGCCGCCTCTTATGATTCTGCACATGCGTTTCTGCGTCCCATGGTGGGGGCAGGGAGCACCTGTCTTGTTAAATCAGCATTCCCGCTTTTGGCGAAACCCTACGCGCCTATCTATGGGTGTATTTACACAATGTCTCCTCTTCAGGATTAGCGACATCCCCCGTCCACTCTGACCTTGTCATTTTGCTACCGGCGGGGAATGTAATGCGCGATGACGACGATAATGCTGTTTACACAGACATTAAGTGGAGTGACATTATAGTCAAGCAAGTGTCACGTCACCCTAAGTGAGCAGAGCCTTAATTACCATAATCCGGTGAATGCTGAGATGGCCGGGCCCGCGCTGCGCATATTAATGCCGAATTCTGCATGTTGCATTTAATCATCTAGAAAAGAGGCAAGTGCTTCCTTCTGGCCTCTCTGTAATCCGCCACTTGCCGCACTGAGACCTCCTATCCCATCAAATGCTCAACGCCGCGACCAACCCTCTCGCGTTTGAAGAGACCGTCGCTTTTATGTTATCAAATCTCCTCGCTCTTCGGTCTTTTTTCCGCCACTTGTCACACCGTCGGGGTCTGTACAAATTTGGGCTCTGATGCGAGGGCTCTTCTGTGTGCATGTTGTTTGAATAGCTTTTTATTTAAATGGGGTTTGGTCAAAGCTAGGTCTCAACTAAGCACTTCAATAGCAAGGTAATAGGACTGACTTAAAAAAAAAAATGTAATGCTAAGCATGTCAATTGCAACTTACCGTAGTTTATGTTATTATTATCTTACTATCTTACTTATGTTATTATTATCTTACTTGCCCCTACTCTTTGGAACTCCCTACCACACCCAGTAAAGACAGCACCATCCCTGGAGCTATTCAAATCCAGACTGAAAAGCCACCTGTTTAGCCTGGCATTTCCAGATTTATAAAATTCTTCCTCTGTACCACGATGGTCGGAGCCATGCTTATGCGCTTTGAGTCCCACGGGAAAAAAGCGCTTTACAAATGTTATTTGTTTTTGTTGTTGTTGTTGTTGTTGTACTAGGCTACCTAAGCCCGTTTAAAAATGGGCCACCGCCACCAGTCAGAGCGCACGCGCATGCCCGCCGACGCGCGCAGCTCGCAAGCACGCGCGTGCCTGCGCACCCCGGCCACCCTGCTCCGTGGCCCGACCTCCCGTCCCAACGAATGTCTGAAAACGGGCTCTAGGTAGTGAAGTTACCGCCGCCCGTCAGAGCGCACATGTATGCCCGCAGACGCGCGCGCACCACGCATGTGCGCCTGCCGCAAGCACGTGTGCACCTGGCCGCCCTGGCCCGACCTCCCGTCCCAATGACTGTCTGCACTGCGCATATGCGCAGTACAAAAAAAGCTTCAGACGGGGAAAGTGGATGACGCAGGGACAGTTAGGTTTTATTGTATAGGATTCAGGTCAGAATTTATGCCTCTTTAAGACCTCATTCAAAAGTCAGTATGTGTGTTTTAGATATGTGTGTTTTAGGGGCATCGCGGTGGGTCTGGTTCGTATCCCATCCAGGGCACTATCTGCACGGAGTTTGTATGTTCTCCCCGTGTCTGCCTGGGTTTCCTCCGGGCACTCAGATTTCCTCCCACATTCCTAATAATCAACCCTTACATCACACCTCCAGCCATGCCTCGTATCACACCTCCAGCCACACCCCCACCACAAGCCATGCCTTGTGTAACACTTTCAGCCACACCCACACCAACCGCCACACTCCCACCACACCTCCAGCCATGCCTCGTGTCACACCTCCAGCCACACCCCCACCACACCTACAGCCACACTCCTACCACACCTACAGCCATGCCTCGTGTCACACCTCCAGCCACACCCCCACCACACCTACAGCCACACTCCCACCACACCTACAGCCACACTCCCACCACACCTACAGCCATGCCTTGCATCACACCTCCAGCCATGCCTTGCATCACACCTCCAGCCATGCCTTCAACACACCTCCATCGACACCCCACTCATGCCTTCATCAGATCTCCAGCCACAACCCCACTACACCTCCAGCCATTCCTTGTGTCACATCTCGAGTCAAACCTCCCATCACACCTCCAGCTAACCCTCCCATCACAACTTCATCAACACCCCAGCCATGCCTCCAGCCATGCCTTGCATCACACCTCCAGCCACACCCTTACCACACCTCCAGCCATGCCTTGTCACACCTCCAGCCAACCCTCCCATGACCCCTCCAGCCATGCCTTGTCACCTCCAGCCACACCCCCACCACACCTCCAGCCACACCCCCACCACACCTCCAGCACACCTCCATCGTCACCCCAGTCATTCATTCACATCTCCAGTTATACTCACACCACCTCTCCAGTCACATCTTCATCACACCTCTAGTCAAGTCCTTCATTACATTACCTGCCCACCTTCATCATGCTTTCAAACACAGCCTTCTTCAAACCTCCCGCCATCCATCATGTCTTCATCACATCTACACTCATGTCTTCATGACACCTCCAGCCGACCCCTCCAGCCATACCTTCATTACATCTCCAGTCACATCTCCATGACGGTTCCAGTCTCTTCACCACACCTCCAGCCACGCCTTCATCACGCCTCCATCATGCCTCCAGCCACGCCTTCATCACACCTCCAGTCACATCTCCAGTCACGCCTTCATCACACCTCCAGTCACATCTCCAGTCACGCCTTCATCACACCTCCAGTCACATCTCCATGACATTTCCAGTCTCTCCATCACACCTCCAGCCACCTTTTTATCACACCTCCAGCCCGCCCCTTTATCACACCTCCAGCCGTGCCTTCATCACACCTCCAGCCGCCCCTTCATCACACCTCCAGCTGCCCCTTCATCACACCTCCAGCCGCCCCTTCATCACACCTCCAGCCGCCCCTTCATCACACCTCCAGCCGCCCCTTCATCACACCTCCAGCCGCTCCTTCATCACACCTCCAGCCGCGCCTTCATCACACCTCCAGCCGCGCCTTCATCACACCTCCAGCCGCCCCTTCATCACACCTCCAGCCGCCCCTTCATCACACCTCCAGCCACATCTTCATCATGACGGTTCACCGGGACATGCAGAGCTGCAGTAGCTTGTAAATAAACTTCTAAATAAACCTATTTCCAGTTATTCTTTATCATTGACTACTGAACATATTGCAGTACAATTTACATTGCAAAAATCTGATTGAATGAGCGTATCTGAGGAAAACATTGTACTGTTAATGGACACCTTAGGAATTCCATCAGCCAATCACAATTGAGATGTGTGTGGTCGGGATAATCGGCTTCTTAAGTTGAGCTGTATGTAAATAATTTATCAGTAATCATGGATGGGGCGGAGGTCCCCGCACCGGATACTGGTGAGAAGCGAATGATCACCCTACGAAAGTCAATCCATTCCCCTGAGCAAGGCGATGCTCTGGTAAGATGGGGGGGGGGGGGGGCAGGGTGTGTGTGGGGGGGGGGGCACATTGCGTGCCAAATAATCGCCAATGCAAGAGGCTGAATCACTTCTCTCTGATACCCGATACACGGGGCACACCATCCCCCGCGCTCATTGTTTTATCACAGAGTCAGCGCTTTAAATATAGATTAATTTCATGTCTGACACTTGACAACGGGCCATCAATCACCTCTAAATCTGAGAAATATGACGGACATTCTTTCTTAATGACTTTAAATAATGTGTAACCATCACAGATGTGCAGCGGGGGATGGGCTGCCCGCTATCATTCCAATATGTACAGTATGTATCTGTGTATGAGATGGATGGATAGATGGACCTCTTGCGATGAGTGCAGTAAAGCTTGAAAAAAACAGCACTGCAGAGATCGCCCAATCGAAGTCCCCAAACTGGATGGAATTCTCAGATTACATTTTTATGAAAATTTAGACTTTATGATCCAAATTTAGACTGAATTTAGCTGCTATTCCCCAGGGAATTGGGAGCCTGCAAGTGTGGAGGTCCGCCCCCTGAGCAAAACCAACCACATGGTCCATAACCCCTTTCCCATTGCCGTAGAAGATGTTGGTAGCTATCCCATGTAAGTGGTATCTGTGTGTGATGGGGTGGGTGGGGGAGAGGGGGTCAGTGGGGATGAGTACAGTCCTGACTTCCTAAAACAGATGACCTTTCCAAGTATGTAGCTCCACATAAGCATAACATACTCGAAGTGTAATGGTTGGAAATCACTTATAATTGGTATTAAGGTTTGGGGTTCACACTTAAAACAGTATGTTTTCGGTACAGTCCTGTCATTTTTGCATCTGACAGGATTAGAGCTGTACACCTTTTATGTGTGAACACACCCCTAGAAAACTGATACAAAGCTGATGCCAGCTGTCAAAAACTGACAGGACTGCACCGGAAATGTACAGATTTATGTGTGAACACAGCCATAGAAAACGGATGCCAACTGTCAAAACTGAAAGGTCATGACCAGACCAGAAATTATAGATTTATGTGTGATCACAGCCACAGAAAACTCCTACAAAACTGATGTCAGCTGTCAAAAACTGACAGCACAGGAATGGATACCTTTTATGTGTGAACCCAGCCGAAAGGTGGCCAAATTTTACATTAGTTCCATAATTACAATCGATTTGTCCCAAAAATTCGATTTTTTTTTTTCATTCGTTCGAGAAATCTCATTGAATTTCCAGTTTTTATTTGATAAAAGAAGATTGGGAATGTTTGATTTTTTTTTTCTGATCAATTTTTATCAAAATTGTATCGTGTGTGTGGTAGAGTGCTTATTCCTTGATGTACAAAACCCATGCAATATTTTCATTGTTTCCAATCATTTGTATCATAATTGGGGAAAAATTTGGTATATGTGTGGAACATTGGTCAGATTTATGAAATGTTACAATCAGTCAAAACAATTGAAAAGCTATTTAAAAAATGTATTGAGTGTGTGGACACATTTTGTCTTGGTTCCCGAGGGGGGGGGGGGGGGGGGGATCAATTTCCCAGTGTACCGCCACCCGTGGTTGCAAATACTGTACCTTCTGATCTAGGAAGGCAAAGTTGTGTTCTCTATAACTTTTTTCTTTTTTTTTGTCACTCTACAAAAATCCATGTGGTTGTTGTGGTTCTCCATGACTGAACTGGGTCCTCAGTAACACATGGTGGGGCGTTTGCAGGTGGTGTTCTCTGTGAAGGCCGTCTCCCTCTTCAGATGACCCATTTTTGCTGGCTGACGGCATTTGCTGGTTTATTTAAATTCTGTTAATTAATTTAGCCTGATGTACGGAGGCACTTGGGAAATAAATTGGGTGATTGGGAGCTGGACATTCTCAGGCTGTGAAAGTGGGTCAGGCTGGTGTGGGGGACCTTACAACGGCACCATTTCCTGTGTGAAGAATTCCATGAATCCAGCCGTGTGGCCCTCATCAGACTGTACATGAGAGCCGAACTGTCCCCCCCCCCCCCCCCCCTTCCCGATTTCCAGAGACCCCCAGTTGCCGCTTTATTCTTCTTTCTGTATAATGTCGGAGAGCGCTTTTCTCTAAATCTGCACCTTCATCTATTATTAAAGGCCGCTTTTTATCTTTTAATTGTCTTCGGGACGTGCTACTGTTGTAGCTGCTTCATTAAGTTTGCATGAGATGGTTTGGCCCCCAGTAGGGTCTGTAGTCGCTCTGTTTACGGAGGATGGAGAGCTGTTCACAGAGCCGTGAGCAGAAGTATGGCTAGAGTGAGCCTGTCGCTTAATTTTACAAACTGCCTTAATGTCATTATGGCCTCTTCGGGATTGTCATGGGTCAGTGTTTGCTCTCCTGAAGCTCAGCGGCTCAAGAGTTTAAGGGGTACTTTGGGGTCACCAGGAAAACATAGCTTAAAGAGTTTTGAGAGCTCCCCAGAGCCTTAGATCCTTAAGTCATCCACCCCGGGAACACAGGACTTTTGGAGCACTAGCAGTTAGCACTCTATCTAACCTACATAACAAATTCAGGGACTATGGAGGACCTGCACCAAGGTCATAGCCTATAGAGCACCTGGGCCAGGAAACCAGTTCTTATGGAGGAACAGGACTAGGGACATAGGTCCAGTTAAGCTAGTGCATTACAAATTCAGGGCCTATGGAGCATCACTCCCATTACTTTATCTCCTCTACTCCTCCAGACTGCGATCCAGGGTCATCAGGATACTGAAAGACCCCTCCCACCCCAGCAACTGGTACCTCAACCTTCTTCAGTCAGGCTGCTGCTACAGGTCCATGTCCACCAAGACTTCCAGACATGGTAACTCTTTCTTCCGCCACACCGTCAAGATTCTCAACTCAGCCCCGTCTGTTAAATTTGCTTGAATTGAGCCGGTCTGTGTCAAGAGTTCCATGAATGGGCCAACTTCGTACTTGGCAAATATATCTGGTTCAGATTCACCATTAGAGACATGGGGCTTAAAAGCGCCACAGAACCTATGGAGGTCCCAGGCACCTACTCAAACTGATCATGAAAAGGCAGAACACACCAGGAACACTGGACTTAAGAGGCACCAGCACTTATTACTCAGATCCTGGTAAGCTCCTACATCACAAGTTAAGTGACTATGGAGGACCTGCTCCAAGGTCATAGAGCCTGTGGAACACCTGGCCCTGGAACACAGTACCTAGACAGGAAGAGCACTAGCGACACAGGTCCTGTAAATCACCTGCATCACTAATTCAGGGACTATGGAGCAACTCCAAGAGGCTTAACAGGACCATAGAAGCTATGGAGGTCCTAGGAGCCAACTCAAAGTGATCATGAAGATGAAGAAGTCAAATGCAAACCCATTCTAGTAACTTTACTAATCAGCAGGAATTGTATCAAAGTAGATATTTAGGAATGTAGGACTTGCCACATAATTGGCAGGGCAAACAAACAGTAGCTGGCTGACACCTTGGGCACCACTCCAACTTGTGGCAAGGAGCATGCCAGCTCTATTAACCCTTCTGTTCCCACCCAATGTGATCTCCTCATAAGAGCAAACTCACAGTGTGGCAATGAGTAGTCAGTGGGAATCTGATGACCAGCCGTGCATTTTATGGCTCCACCAACCAGTATATTAAAATTTCAAAACATTAAAAAGTCCTTCACCTACAGTAAAGTTAAATAACCTTTCAAGACTGAGTTCAATTGATGTCGCACATGTGGATCTGCATTGCCAATACATCAGCTCCTGGCATCTTAGTATCACTACTTGTCTCTCCTCTACTAAATCCAGTTGTGCATGAGCTATCTGTTCCGGAACCACTGCTCCCTCAATAAAATGAAGACGGACCTCCCACAGAGACCAATATCAAGCTTCCAATGCTAGAAAGTACTGGAGAACCCTGGAAACCATCCATCAAGCATGGTCTTGATGTATCGAAAAATGTTTATTATCAGGTGGCCAATATTTGAAAACTCGCCCGGTACAGTGAACTTCTCCAAAAGCTTGGTGAAATATTGGGCATCGATATAAAGATGTGGAAAGCTGCCCACTGGGAAGATTGATAAACAAGACCTAAAATAAGTTAAGGTCTCACCATGTGGCTACTGGCTATGTGTGGAACTCTGGTGGACCTGATGTGGAGGGTGATTTCACGAAACGTTATGATTCTATACCTCAATTTCAGCTCCCTTTTTAGTTTTGTGATATGATGAATTTGACCCTTGTTGGAACATTTAAAGAGGCCTTCGGATTCAACTTTTGTGGTCCTGGCAAAGTCCCTTCAAAAAGCAGATTTATCACAACCTAAGCAAGTGAAATTGGAGAAAAACTGTGTTAAAATGGAGCAGGAGGCCCAGATCAGGGATAATGATTGTCCTCTCTGAATAGTTGGGTGCCAATTTTCCTTGCACTGGTTTTGATAAGTTTTTTTCCCACCAAGGCCCTTCAAATAAACTAGGCTGTCCTCCACTTTTACAGTTTCCTCTGTTATGACTCCTGGCCCTTCAGATTATTTGTTAATTACCAGTCGGGTGACAGGAGTTTTTGGCATGATCGTTATTCCATTGGCCAAGGCTGACAGGACAAATATATGCAGTGTTCTGACTGCACAGGCTGCATACTGGTTCCATGCATATTACCTGAGCCAGCGTCGGGGGTTCTTCACAACGACCGGAAATTATAGTTTGGGACCTTTAATGGGCAAGAATATCCTAACTAATCAAATCGCATAGACCAGATCGATCCAAAATCAGATCGATTTTATTAGTCTGAACGGATTGGTTAGGAGATTTTTGTCCATTGGTGGTCCCAAACTATTATTTCCGATGGTTTATGTGAAGAATTGTTTCTAAACAATCGTTCAGCAAATTGTATCGTTAGTGGCCACCCTTAGAGATCTTTTTATGCTTCTTCCATCCGATCTGCTGCCTTACCCATCGCTGAAACGGTTAACGGCGTGTGAATTTCTCAGCCGTCTCCTCAACGCCTCGGAAATCCTTTATGAAAGGGGACGCGGGTTAGATGGATTACGGGTTCCCGCGGTGTCATGTCATAAATCACCGGTCATTATTACCCATCATTGTGGGGTTTTGACGACCTCATACTGTCTGCGTAATTCAATTTGCATTCTGGAGGCCGGGGCGGCACGGCGCGTTGTTTGCCGCGCTCGCCTTCGCTGCTCCTTCCGCTAAGGTTAGCTTAGCCCGGAGAGAGGGGGAGCGCGGGCGCGCACGAGAGAGGGAAAAATAATCGCATAAATAAATAAAGGCCCGCTGCTTATGCGCCTACTTATCATCTATTCAGGCGTTTGTCCGGACAAACTGCCTCTGACATTTCAACATCTCTCCCTCTTTTCTGCATTATTGAGCAGCTTGTAAATGGTGTCTCTGAACACGCCTGCATTCGCAAACGGCGGGGGGGGGGGGGGGGGGGGGGGGTCAGAGGCAGAGAAGAGGCCCCAGGGTTGCCATGGCGACTTAAACTGATCAATTTCCTGTCACTGTTTTTAAAAGAGGCGCTCTCCTGTGGCCATAAATACTAATTACGAATGCGAGGCCTTTTCTCTAACATGCTCAGTTTACAGATTAAAGGCGTTCATGCCTAATTTATCATCTCACGTGTCCGCCCACATCGCTAGCGCACAGTGGCGGTGAATAATTCGCCCGGCTTGTTTACAGAATCTCCAACTTAACTCCGCTAATTGGGCGCTGCAGCTGGAAAAAAGGCCACTCTGGTTACAGTAGAATAAACAGCTGACCTGCGTCTCCCAGGAAACCTGGGCGACCTTTGCCACCTTGCCAGGCAAATTTTGGGTTTTGCACCCCCCCCCCCCTTCTGTACCATGCTGCCAAAAGGGTGATGCCCCTATTTAATGTTTGCACCTCGACAGCTGGCTGAGATCACCTTCCCACCTCCTGCCAGCTCATTGGATCCCCAGAGGGGAGGTCCTTCCAGTGCTTTCGCTTCTGGATGGTGGTACAAACCCCTCCCCCACCGACCCCAATGTGTGAAACATGTTTTGCAGGCTACATACAAGGCTGTCTAATTAAGGAATACAACCAACAATTGTGTAGTGATATAAAGCAGAGGCGCCAAAAGCATAAAATACACTAAAAATCTTAAAATTGCTATGGAGGCAGTGGTGGACTTACCTCCCAGAAGCAGACACAATAACTGTCAATTTCAAAACAGACGTAAATTTATTGGCCTACTCCAAAACAAAGTTGCAACGCGTATCGCAGGTTTAATCCCGCTTCATCAGGCAATAAACTAGTATATGGCAGTAAAAGTTTAGGATTACGCTCAGCGCATCTGTCTGCACAATTGTGTAGTGTGAGACTGAAATGGACTTAACGGACCCCTTACGTGGGAGGGATATGGAGGCTGCCATATTTATTTCCTTTTAAACAATGCAAATTCCCTGCTGATCCTTTGCCGCTAATAATCTCATGAATAAAAATGTTTTTTCTTTCCTTTACCTGATTTACATTCTGGAATGTATCACAGGTGGCGACTGGTGCATCTCTGTGGAATGTTTGTATACCTGGTCTCCCAGAATGCTCTGGGAGGAGAATTCTGCAGAGCTAAACAGTGACTGAGCCTGTTGCCGGCCACTGCACCTGCGCAGCCCTGGCAAAACGAGCAAAGCGAAATTGAGCCGTGGCGGGAGACTGGAGGATCATATAGCACCGGCGTGGACACAGATCAACTGCAGGGGGCCGGTGGAAGCCCCAGGCAAGTAAAACTTGCTTTTTAAAGTAGACTTCAGTTTCCCTTTAAAGTGTACCTGAAGTGAGAGAGATATGGAGGCTGCCATATTTATTTCCTGTTAAACAATGCCAGTTGCCTGGCTATCCTGCTGATTGGTTTTGTCGTTTATCGGTGCTGCTTCTGTCAGGAGGGAAGGCCGGTTTCTCTATCAGATCCTCGTCTTGTCGCCAGTCTTGCAGAATCAATCCCTCTCACATCTCTTGCTAGTCGGCAGAAGATGACATGGCGGGGGAGGAGCAGTGCTGCCCCCCTCCTGTGCCCCGGGGGAGCGTCTCTGACGGCCTATCTACCCCGCAGCTGCCGGCGAGGCACTCAGGGGGCCGCCTGTGCCATGGAGCGGGCAGGCTGGCAGGTGCCAGGCGCCAGTTCAGTGACTCTGCAGCAGGCACAGCGTATTATTCCTGAGAGGAGGTGAAAGCTGCCGCGGGTCTCATTCAAAGGGAAATGTGGTCAGCTGCGAGCGGTGAATAGTAATCTCAGAGTAGGATGAGAATCGGGCGCGGCGCAGAGACGGGACTGTCTCAATATATGAGGGTGTCGTACGAGGAACGCCCGCTGCAAAAACACCTACCAATAGCTGTATACCTGTGTGTATATGTCTGAATATCCTACACAAGCTATTTATACTTATTAAAGAGGCCCTGTAATGACTTATAGTAGAATGCAGTATGCACGATCTCCTGCAAAACCCCGCCCCAGGACTTGAAGCCAATTGGCTTTGAGCCGTCCTGCTGCTGCCACCGTGTTCACGCCCATTGGCGTGACTCAGACGTTAAGCAGTTAAAGGGGACATGAACTCAGAATTTCCTCTCTGCTCTAAAAAATAAGCACCATCATAATGACCTTTAAATAAAATAATTTCCTTGTTACAGCTGATACAAATCCTGCAATAAATCTGCAGTGTCTACTTCCTGCTTTCATGGACATAGGGTTAACATCCCGTGTTTAGAAATTAGCCACTCTGCCGAGGCAGCCAGCTGACACAGCTGAGACATCAAATTACTTGTGATTAGTGACAGATGAGGGGGAATTAGAGAGGCTAAACTCTTTGAATACATACAGGGTGCATTCATCTCTGTTTTCCTTCTGCCCTGTGCTGGAGTTCAGGTGCAATTTAAAACCAGCTTCTAGGTGAAAAAAGTAAGGGAGGAAATGACATGAGGATTGGCTTCAATCAAAGGCAGTAACGATGGAAAATGCCTGGAACAGTTTAATCTTTATTTACTATATAAAATTCAAATCAAAACCTGGTCAGGACAACACATTATGTGAGTAGAAGTAGTATTTTAATACTTAATGTTTTCTTTTCCAAGGATAGTATAGCTGTCCCTGCTGCTTTAAAGCCAATATTGTCCGCTCTCTTCACTATCACGAGAAATTGTACAACTTAAAATACATGCTAACCCATTCCTACAAGACGTACTTTCATCCCAGAGTCATATGACCTACAAATTCCTTCCCCCCCCCCCCCCCCCCAAGGTTGTTATTGCTTTGAGTAGTGACAGGTTTTGGACGAGTCCATCTCCTCATGGAGGAGTCTCAGCATTCCCTGGAATGTGGTTGCTATGGGTTACTATGCCATCGCCGTATACTTTACCCGCTTTTCCGTAAGCCTGGGAGAGTCTGGCCTCTCTGCGGCTGTCCTGAATTCGCCATCATTATTTCTTGGAGACGGGACATAAACAATCGGGATGGAGAGCCGCAGTGGCGGTGTGATCGATGAGTGATGGCGAGACATCGCGCTGATAACCTGCGGGGCGACACGGCTATCGGTACACTCCGGCAGATGTAACCGTTTGTTACTGTCACCGCACGGCGCAAGTGACAGAGTGACGAGAGATGCTAAATACCGACCTGTCACCCGACGACAACAAACGTCTCACAAAACGCAACCGGGGAGTATATCGAAAGAGGCGGATTCGCAAATTCCCCCATGACTTGTTTTCTGTTCCCAAAATTGACTGGAATTAAAGAGGACCTGTAGTGAAAATGACATAATGAACGAAGTTTCTTATGTTTTACAATATTCATGTATAGATGATTTAGTCAGTGTTTTTCCATTGTAGAATCTTTCCTCTCCCTGATTTACATTCTGACATTTATCATGGGTGGTGACCGCTTTCATCCTGTCAGGTGATCTGGAGTGTTTGTTTACTGAGAGTTTTAAAGCCAGTGAAAATAATACCTGGTCTCTCAGAATGCTCAGAGAGGAGAACTCTGCATAGCTAAACAGCCTAGGCTAAGCATCACCGGGAGGGTGTGGCTATATTAAAGAGAAACCATGACCAAGAATTGAACTTCATCCCAATCAGTAGCTGATACCCCCTTTCCCATGAGAAATCTATTCCTTTTCACAAATGGATCATCAGGGGGCGCTGTATGGCTGATATTGTGGTGACACCCCTCCCACAGTGTGATGTAAGGACCATGGTGCTGACAGTTTCCTGTCTGTGAACATCATTGCATTGTGGTAAATAGCAGCTGTTTACGGCTGTTTCCAACTGCCAAAAATGCAAGCAGGATCTCCTTCCACTGACATCACCTGCCAGCAATAAAAATGTCACCATGTGATAAATGTCAGAATGTAAACCAGAGAGAGGAAAGATTTTACAACGGGGAAACACTGACTAAATCATTTATACATCATTATTGTGAAAATGAAGCACTTTTTTTTATTACATTATTTTCACTGGAGTTCCTCTTTAAGGACCAGCGAAAAAAAGTAAGCAGTTAAAATCTGACGGAACTGACAGGTTTTGGACTAGTCCATCTCCTCAAGGGGATTCTCAGTTTTCTTAGTTTTCAGAAACGGTAAGATACCAGCCAGCCTCTCTACTCACTTGCACATTATTTTGGTAATTATGGTGCCCTATTTTTGGCACATTATTTTCACTGGAGTTCCTCTTTAAGCATATGGCAATATATAGATCTAGGAAGCATTTCTGATGCAGAAACCAGGATCAAGAACATAAAAGTGGGTATCCTGAATGCTTTACTGCATTCTACTATCTGTCACTACAGGTCCTCTTTAAAGCAAATGTTATACAGTTTGGAACTTGCATAGTGGTTGCCTGAGATTTGTAGGCGGGCCTGAGTTTATAGCACCTCCCTGATCCTCTCTATTCATCGCATGGCCTGTTACCGAAATCACTAATGCTTTTTTGTTTTATAAACTTTTGGCACCTGTTTTTTCTTTTTGTTTTATTCAGCGATGAATCCCGATCTCTCCGCATTCTGCGACTCCCCGCGCGATCCACGGCGTCTTAATTGTTTAATTTGTCGCGGCGCTGTCGAGAGTCGGAAGCGTTTCTGCGAGCAAACACAAGGCGCTAGATTGGAGGTATCAGCGAGGTAAACAAGGAGAGGTCCTGTCAGGCGGAGATTACATTATCACGGCACAAAGCCGCCCGGCGCTCCACGTCTCCGCGTTTCTTCTCTTCCTGCGCACCTCGGCCCCCGGAGTGTCGCCTCTTCCATTTGTGCCGAAACAAAAACCGCCTTAATGACTTCATTGTGCCGAGATGAATAAACAGGCGGCAGGGAGGGGGGACAAGAACTTTATAAAAGAAAAAAAAAAAAAAACCACTGTCGCAAAAAAAGTAGGCAGTTAATATCTGGCAATACTGACAGGTTTTGGGCCAGTCCATCTCCTCATGGGGGATTCTCGTGCTTTTCTTTGTTTTCAACAGCATTTCCTGAGTAGCAGTTTAACTGCCAAAAAAGATACCTGTCAACCTCTCTACTCATTTGCACACTATTTTGTCAGTTAGACTTTGCAACTGATGTTCAGAAAATGGTGTTGAAAACAAAAGAAAACCATGAGACTCCCTCATGAGGAGATGGACTGGCCCAAAACCTGTCATTTCTGTCAGATTTTAACTGCCTACTTTTTTCGTGATGGTATTCTTTGAGGCTGGTTTCACAGTGGGACGGTACAGGCGCACGTTGGAGCAGCCTGTAACGCACCCCAACGCACAGCAATGAAAAATCAATGGGCTGTTCACAGTGCCCACGTTGCGTTACATTGTAACGCAGCACGTCTACATAACGTACTGCATGCAGTACTTTACACGCGGCTAAGCCACGTTAGACTGTTTGCACATGCTCAGTAGGTTTTTTTTTTTTTTCATTTTATGGGCGGGGAGAGGCCGCTACGTAGCCAGGCACATGGCTACTTAATATTTACTGCACTTGCAGTGTTTACATCCTGGAGCGGCCGCTGATTGGCTGGTGGGACCACGTGATGCGGAGAGCTCCGCTCACGTGGTCTCCGCAGCGCCTACGACAGAGCAGGCGCACCAAGGTAGCGTCCTGCTCCAACACCACCAGGCGTTGCGTTAGGGGCACGTTATGCGACCTATAACGTCCCCTAAACGCAACGTCCTGGTGTGTAAGTAGCCTTAGAGTGTGTGTGTGTACAGTGTTTATGGTGTGTGTGTGTGTGTGTGTGTGTGTGTGTGTGTGTGTGTGTGTGTGTGTGTGTGTGTGTGTGTGTGTGTGTGTGTGTGTGTGTGTGTGTGTGTGTGTGTGTGTGTGTGTGTGTGTGTGCGTGTGCGCGCGCGCGCGCGCGTGTACAGTGTGTGTTTCCTTTTAAACAATACCAGTTGCCTGGCTGTCCTGCTGATCTCTTTGGCTGCAGTAGTGTCTGAGTCACACACCTGGAACAAGCATGCAGTTAATCCAGTCACACTTCAGTCAGAGAATTTGATCTTTTATATGCTGGTTCAGGGTCTATGGCTTAGAGTGTTAGAGGCAGAGGATCAGCAGGGCTGCCAGGCAATCTGCATTGTTTAATAGGAAATGAATATGGCAGCCTCCATATCCCTCTTAGTTCTGGTGTCCTGAGAGCTGTGGCTGGAAAGGTGGCCATGCATCTCTGCATTTGTTGACCGATCAACCATCCAATTCGCTAATTATTGTCAATTCAGATGAAAAGAAGTGCCGCCGAAAGCATGTCTGATCTAGGATTCGACTAACTTCGGCCAGGAATTGATTGAATGTATCGATCAGACATGATGCAAGATGTCGGACTGACGTGTGTGATTGGGTGCTCGGCAATCAAACAATGAACACAACAGACACCGGCGTCTGCTGGCCCTCCTTCTGCACATGTACCTCCCATCCTGGTGCCACCTGCATTAGTACTGTACCTGTCACACCGTCCGCCGCTGTGTCCAGACTCCTCCGGAGTTTGCTTGCCACGTGGTTGCCGGGGCCCTGTGTGGTTGCCGGGGCCCTGTGTGATTGCCGACACATTGCTCAATGCGCTGGAATAACAGGAAGTATACAGGGCATAGATTTCAATCACTTACATCCGAAAAAGGCTAAGGTGCCCATTATCCACTTAAAGAGAAACTCCGACCAAGAATTGAACTTTATCCCAATCAGTAGCTGATACCCCCTTTTACATGAGAAATCTATTCCATTTCACAAACAGACCATCAGGGGGCGCTATATGACTGATATTGTGGTGAAACCCCTCCCACAAGAAACAAGAAAAGTACGTACTCCTGGCAGTTTCCTGTCTGTGAACACTGTTGTATTGTGGGAAATAGCTGCTTACAGCTGTTTCCAACTGCCAAAAAAGCATGCAGCAGCTACATCACCTGCCAACAGTAAAAATCACCATGTAATAAATGTCAGAATGTAAATCAGGGATTTAAAAGATTTTACAATGGGCAAACACTGACATCAAACATTTATACATCATTATTGTAAAAATGATGCACTTTTTTATTACATTATTTCCACTGGAGTTCCTCTTTAAGGACCACGGGCTTACACCCCCCCCCCCCCCCCCCAGTGACCAGGCCATTTTTTTTTTACAATTCAGGCCACTGCAGCTTTAAGGCCTTGCTGCAGAGCTGTACAACCTAGCACACAAGTGATCCACCCCCCCCTTCTCTACCCACCAACAGAGATATCTGTTGGTGGGTACTGATCCCTGCAGGGAGGTTTGTTCATTTATTTGTTTGTCTTTATTTTTAAATACATTTTACTATTTTTTGTTTATTTATTTTTTTATCCCTCCCCCCACCAGTTAATCAGCGTGATCGACTGTCATAGGCATCAGCCTATGACAGTGGATCACTCTAGTGCCTCCCAGGGGGACAGCCGTGTGACACACACGATCTCCTGTAAAGACCCCGCCCCAATTGGCGTGGAGGGGTCCTGAGGCTGCTGCAGCATTCACACTAATCGGTGTGGAGCAGTCAGCAAGGGATTAAATGTATGATTTTTAGCAGACGATCATATTTGTGATAAGATCATGCAGATTGCAAGAAAAGATCATTGTTATACGACCCACAGCATAAATATATCCAACTCACAATTGTGTAGAACAATCTGATCAAACATACAATCGTTCACTATTAATTGTATGGTTAATGGTCACTTTTGCACTTGAATATTTTAAGCGTCGGTGGGAAATGCGCTCAGCGTAAGCGAGCAGCGTTTTTGGCGTTTCCAGGTATCGTCTGGTAACTTCACGGCAGGGACAGCCATACATTCTCTCTGTTTTCTCAGGCTTATAAAATATGTTGGCGATAGACGGTCTCTGTCACCTTCGCGCAGCGTTTTTTGTTTTTATTGTATAATTGCGCCGGTGGAAAGCGAAGACCCGGCCTAACCTTTCAATCGGCGTCACATGTTCCTGCGAAATTGCTTTACGTTCGGAGGTAGCACTGTCACCTCCTGTCTTATTTCAGACTTGATGGGAAAGACGCTGCAAAGCTAATGTGTGACTTTATTTGTTTGATTTAAAATATCGCAAGAAGGGGGGAGATTTGTGCTTGTTTGTTCAGCGAAAGCGTTTCATTCACCACCGCGGCGTCTGTGTATATAGCCTGATTGTTACACGCTACCAGGCAAAGCTACGGAGAATTAGGACCAATCATATTTCATAGGGGAGTAAAGGGAATTAAAAAAAAAAAACATACAAAAAACTACACTGCAAAGTACAGGACTGCCTTCTTACGCAAGAGAAATATGCAAGCATCCCTCACGCATGTGCAGAATGCAAACCCTGTAATTACATAATCTCCACTACACTGGAGGTAGCAGAGATCAGCACACACTGCAGCTAGTTTACGATCAGTACAGGCACAGAGTGACAGCTTATACTGTACATACTGGAGGTAGCAGAGATCAGCACACACTGCAGCTAGTGTACTATCAGTACAGGCACAGAGTAACAGCTTATACTGTATATACAGGGAGTGCAGAATTATTAGGCAAATGAGTATTTTGACCACATCATCCTCTTAATGCATGTTGTCTAAAGCAGCCCATACACTCAGCCGATTTTCTGGCCGACCGATCGATCGCGATCGATCGATCGATCGATCGATCGCAAATCGGTTGGCCAATCGACCGATCGACGGCCGATTTCGATCGATTTCGATGGATTTCCATCGAACTAGCAGGGTGGAAAATTTAGGTCGATCTGATGAGATTGCTTATCAGTTTGCATTGGCCTTAATGGAAATCTGATGGCAAAAAAATGCCATCAGATCGAATTTCAACAGATTTCAAACTGAAATCTATTGGAATTCTATCCTGGTAAAAAATGTTCTAAAAACGCATCAGATAGATCATCAGATGCATTTCTTATCTGTCTGCTGCCAATCTGACGAGTGTATGGGCACCTTTACTCCAAGCTGTATAGGCTCGAAAGCCTACTACCAATTAAGCATATTAGGTGATGTGCATCTCTGTAATGAGAAAGGGTGTGGTCTAATGACATCAACACCCTATATCAGGTGTGCATAAATATTAGGCAACTGCCTTTCCTTTGGCAAAATGGGTCAAAAGAAGGACTTGACAAGCTCAGAAAAGTCAAAAATAGTGAGATATCTTGCAAAGGGATGCAGCACTTTTTAAATTGCAAAGCTTCTGAAGCGTGATCATCAAACAATCAAGCGTTTCATTCAAAATAGTCAACAGGGTTGCAAGAAGCGTGTGGAGAAACCAAGGCGCAAAATAACTGCCCATGAACTGAGAAAAGTCAAGCGTGCAGCTGCCAAGATGCCACTTGCCACCAGTTTGGCCATATTTCAGAGCTGCAACATCACTGGAGTATCCAAAAGCACAAGGTGTGCAATACTCAGAGACATGGCCAAGGTAAGAAAGGCTGAAAGACGACCACCACTGAACAAGACACACAAGCTGAAACGTCAAGACTGGGCCAAGAAATATCTCAAGACTGATTTTTCTAAGGTTTTATTGATTGATGAAATGAGAGTGAGTCTTGATGGGCCAGATGGATGGGCCCGTGGCTGTATTGGTAAAGTGCTGAGAGCTCCAGCAAGGTGGAGGTGGAGTACTGGTTTGGGCTGGTATGATCAAAGATGAGCTTGTGGGGCCTTTTTGGGTTGAGGATGGAGTCAAGCTGAACTCCCAGTCCTACTGCCAGTTTCTGGAAGACATCTTCTTCAAGCAGTGGTACAGGAAGAAGTCTGCATCCTTCAAGAAAAACATAATTTTCATGCAGGACAATGCTCCATCACACGCGTCCAAGTACTCCACAGCGTGGCTGGCAAGAAAGGGTATAAAAGAAGAAAAACGAATGACATGGCCTCCTTGTTCACCTGATCTGAACCCCATTGAGAACCTGTGGTCCATCATAAAATGTGAGATTTACAAGGAGGGAAAACAGTACACATCTCTGAACAGTGTTTGGGAGGCTGTGGTTGCTGCTGCACGCAATGTTGATGGTGAACAGATCAAAACACTGACAGAATCTATGGACGGCAGGCTTTTGAGTGTCCTTGCAAAGAAAGGTGGCTATATTGGTCACTGATTTCTTTTTGTTTTGTTTTTGAATGTCAGAAATGTATGTCTGTGAATGTTGAGATGTTATATTGGTTTCACTGGTAAAAATAAATAATTGAAATGGGTATATATTTGTTTTTTGTTAAGTTGCCTAATAATTATGCACAGTAATAGTCACCTGCACACACAGATATCCCCCTAAAATAGCTAAAGCTAAAAACAAACTAAAAACTACTTTCAAAAATATTCAGCCTTGATATTAATGAGTTTTTTGGGTTCATTGAGAACATGGTTGTTGTTCAATAATAAAATTATTCCTCAAAAATACCACTTGCCTAATAATTCTGCACTCCCTGTACTGGAGGTAGCAGAGATCAGCACACACCGCAGCTAGTTTACTATCAGTACAGGCACAGAGTAACAGCTTATACTGTACATACAGGAGGTAGCAGAGATCAGCACACTACAGCTAGTTTACAATCAGTACAGGCACAGAGTAACAGCCTATATTGTACATACTAGAGGCAGCAGAGATCAGAACACACTGCAGCTAGTTCACTATCAGTACAGGCACAGAGTAACAGCTTATACTGTGCATACTGGAGGTAGCAGAGATCAGCACTGCAGCTAGTTTAGTATCAGTACAGGCACAGAGCAACACCTTATACTGTACATACTGGAGGTAGCAGAGATCTCACGATTTACATGTTACCGCTGGGAAAACTAATCCAAAAACCTGGCCTGACATACAACTGCTATGCAGACGACACCCAACTATATCTTTCCTTCAAGCCTGGTGTGACAGACTCAACTCCAACTATAAACGCCTGCTTACGTGAACTACAGAAATGGATGAATGACAACTGGCTGAAACTAGATGCAGACAAAACTGAAGTCCTTCTGATTGGAGGGCAGATCATGATAACAAAACAACTTAACTTGCAGTCTTCTTCACTGGGAATAGGAGGCACGGATCTACGCAGCTCTGATCATGTGCGTAGCCTGGGAGTTCTAATTGAATGGGCTTTAAACTTCAGAACTCAAATCTCTGCTGTGGTGAAATCATCCTATTTTCACCTGAAGAACATTGCAAAAATCAAGCACCTCATCCCCCCAGAAGATCTGCCAACCTTAGTCCATGCCTTCATCACATCCCGACTGGACTACTGCAATGCTCTCTACACTGGCCTTCCAAAAAAGGTCTTGTACCGCCTACAGCTGATACAGAATACTGCTGCCAGACTGCTAACCAACCAACTCCGTCACTGCCACACAACACCAGTCCTGCACTCCCTTCACTGGCTACCTATAGAATGGAGGGTCCTATTCAAGATCGGCCTACTGACAATTAAATCCCTGAATAATCTAGGCCCTGGATACATGAAAGATATGTTACTATCAGCATAACTTATACTGTGCATACTAAACATACTGGTATTTTAAAATGAGGCTCAAAGCCGTCCTGGAAGCATATCGTATACTTCCAGAGCTTTTTTTTAAAGCATGGTTAAGTGTAAGTATACAAGCACTTTATTTCCTTGTGTGGTGCAGTTTGCGGACGTTTGTTGTGCGGCTATAATGATCGGAGTCAGACTCTTTGGGTCGGGCGGCGGAGGGAACGCGAGGCGAGTGGTACGTAATGAGTTGTGTCTTTAGCTGCTGGGACATAATGTTTGCTTGTGTCTCAGAAAGTCACAGAGATTAGCGGCTAATTGTTTGCGCGGCCGGTCGGATGGACGTGTCAGGAGCTCGCTGCGTTCTCCGCCTGAATTTCTACCACTTAACAGAATTATTTCCATTTTCCATTCCGCTGAAACGTATGAGAACATTCTGTCGCGGTTGTAACCGATCTAGGCGTTTTATTCACATCCTATTTCAGGTGGCCACAGACATACAATCCATGTCTGACAGCGGTCACTCGACAGAATGTTCATATCATGCCGCGTCCGCAGACTCCGGGCTTTTCCATAACTAAAACGAGGCAGCACTAAACCGCCAGGTATAAAATTATCCCGCAAATGCGGCAAACAGCCCTCGCTAGTTGCTGAGCAGTAGTGATAATCTGAGATGCTAATATTTCAGAGTTCATGCAGATTTATGTAACTTTTCTTGCAAATATATGCCACTTAAAAATGGACCAATCAATTTAAACCTGGGCGGGACTTGCTGGTCTATTTTCAAGCTGCATATATTTGCATAAAAAATGTACATCTGCATGAACTTCAACATATTTGCATCTCATTAATCATCCCTAAATAGTGGTTACCCACAATGCACCGCTACTGAATATGCAAATTATTTCTTTATGCCCCCTGAAGCCAGGCTTGCATCCAGAAGCGCTGGTGTATAGCAAGCCTATAGCTTATACATATTACACAGCCACATGAACCCCACATGTAGACAGCCTGTTTCGGAATTTTGGTCCTCATCAGTGCATGGCAGGGATTGATACGGCTGTATGGGGTAAGGGCTTGGACCAGTACAACAGAGTAACCAGGCAGCTCAGGGTGACCCAGAAGCACTAGGGGTGTATAGGGGGATAAAAGAGACCGAAAAGCCCTCCTACTAATAAGCAATGCTTAGGTTGGTTTGCCTTCTTAAAACAGGGGGAATTTACAATAATTCAGCATTAAAGAGCACCTGAACTGAAAATAAAAAATGAAAATAACCATACACAGGTCATACTTACCTCCTGTGTAGTGTACTCCTCAATCTCCTTCTCCTCTCCTGTGTCCTTTTAAACCACTGTGATCCGTGGAATTCTCTGTCCTCCATTTTTAAAATGGCCATTACCCCATAACAGGTTCCTGGTCAGCACACTGTTGCACTGTAATATCACACACTTGAGCCATATGGAAACATGGGCATTACCTTGCACATTCAGTTCTGACCACTGCTGATATATAACTGACAGCAACTCATATATTTCAGTTCTGACAAAATATTGTCAGAACTGGAAGGAATCACTGTAAGAAGAAAATGGTGAGCTTCTGAGAGGAACGGACAGCGAGGTTAGTATGTAATAATCATTTGCAGCTACGTCATGTGTTTGTTTTAAAGCATTTTACTCGCTTCAGGTTCCCTTTAAGGGCTCAAACACACTATAAGCGCTTTTCTGAGCGTTTGTGGTTAATTAGCGCTTTCTGAGCACTTTTTAAAAATCGTGCCTATTCACTTTAATTAAAATTCCGGCAAAAATAGCACAAAATTGCCACGATTGTGTACGTTCATATGCGTACGTGAATGTGAGCAATTTTTAAAAAGCGCTCAGAAAGCGCTGATCAATCGCAAACGCTCAAAGCACTTGTAGTGTCTGAGCCTTAAGTGAAAATCTGTGCTTACCCACAATGCACTGCTACTGAATATGCAAATTATCTTTTTTCGCCCCTGTAAGCCAGGCTTGCATCCAGAGCTGCTGGTGTATAGCAAGCCTATAGCTTATACATGTTACAGAGCCATACCAACCCCACATGCAGACAGCCTGTTTCGGACTTTTGGTGCTCCTCAGTGCAATGCTGATATTCTTTTTCACATTCATTTTTGCGATAATACTGAAATATTCAATATTTGAGCGCAAAATGCTATTAAAAATGATTCTATAACATTTTTACGGTTTCCCGCTGTTTTTTAAATTTTTTTTTTTTTTTTTTCAGTTGATTATGTAATAAGTGTAGTTCGTGGACGCCGTGTACGCCGACCGTGATTAGTTGCCAAATTGACAGTTGGGCCAGCCAAAGTGGCACTGGATCGCCAATTATCTTTAATGGCTGTAGAAGCCGTATGCACCTCCCATTTGATATTCGAGAACAAAAATTAGCGGTTTCTGCGGTAGTCGTTTTTTACAGGTCATATCGCAAAAATGATTTTTCAGGAAAATGTTTTTCTAAAGCAAAAATAGCATTTTTGATGCAAAAACTGCTTTGGCGGAAAACTCACGAGAAATGCTATTGCTGAAGATGTGTAAAATGTCCCACAACGGGATTTTTATTATTATTTTTCTTTATTTATTTTAATAAAATGTTTTTCTGTAAAATACGTCCCTGTTATAGAGAATGACCGCAGGAAGCGGCGGTTGTAGGAATGTTGCGTTTGGCCGCCGTGGTGATGATTCTGGTAGCGGAAGCGGGTCCTCTGTCATCATCGGAACCTGTGATGGATTCCTCCTGAAACCTGCGGACGGATCGGTGGAACGGTCCATAAATAACCGAGCAGACCGGCTGTCCCACTTCTCCGCGACGCGGCGCAGCCGACCTTCCTAATGGCGCTGCCTGATTCATAACCGGCTCTCCAACTGGGTCACATTCTGAAGATGAAACGATGGAAGCGGATTTCTCGTTTTGTTTTTTTTCTCGCGACCTTCTTGGCGTTCGTCAGGCCTGACGTCACCCGGCGTATGTAGTCTGGAACCGCACGTGGGAACCTGCCAGCCTGGCATTTACTGGGGTCTCTGTATTTACCGCACTGACTCCTTCTTGTCCCTGGCAGTTATTCCTGATCCCCTCCCTTGCAGGTATCCCTGGGTCACCCCTGGCAGTTATTCCTGATTGGCACTGGCAGTTATTCCCAGGTCACCCCTGGCAGTTATTCCTGATCGGCTGCAGTTATTCCCAGGTCAACCCTGGCAGTTTCTCCCATGGCCGTTATTCCCAGTGGCCCCTTGCAGGTATTTCCCTGGCAGTTATTCTTAGGTCACTTCTTGCAGTTATTCCCCTGGCAGTTATTCCCAGGTCCCTCCTTGCAGTTATGCCTCTGGCAGTTATTCCTGGGTCACCCTTACAGTTATTCCCCTAGCAGTTAGTCCCAGGTCACTCCTTGGAGTTATTCCTCTGGCAATTATTCCTGGGTCACCCCTGGCAGTTATTCTTGTGGCAGTTACTCCTGAGTTCCCCTAATAGTTATTCCCCTGGGAGTTATTCCCATGTCACTCCATGTAGTTGTTTCTCTGGCAGTTATTCCTGATCCCCTCCCTTGCAGGTATCCCTGGGTCACCCCTGGCAGTTATGCCTGGTCGGCTGCAGTTATTCTCAGGTCACCCCTGGCAGTTTCTCCCATGGCAGTTATTCCCAGTGGCCCCTTTCAGGTATTTACCTGGCAGTTATTCCTAGGTCACTTCTTGCAGTTATTCCCCTGTCAGTTATTCCCAGGTCCTTCCTTGCACTTATGCCTCTGGTAGTTATTCCTGGGTCACCCCTGGCAGTTATTCCTGGGTCCCCCTAACAGTTATTCCCCTAGCAGTTAGTCCCAGGTCACTCCTTGGAGTTATTCCTCTGGCAGTTATTCCCAGGTCCTTCCTTGCACTTATGCCTCTGGTAGTTATTCCTGGGTCACCCCTGGCAGTTATTCCTGGGTCCCCCTAACAGTTATTCCCCTAGCAGTTAGTCCCAGGTCACCCCTTGCAGTTATTCCTGTGGCAGTTATTCCTGAGTTCCCCTAACAGTTATTCCCCTGGGAGTTATTCCCATGTCACTCCATTTAGTTATTTCTCTGGCAGTTATTTGTAGGTGGCCCCTTGCTGTTATTTTCCTAGCAGCTATTCCCCTGGCAGTAACCACTGATGTTCACTTTATGCTGAATTATCGCAAATTCCTTCTGTTTTTAGGAGTCAAACCACACTTAGCATTGCTTTTTAGTAGGAGGGCTTTTCGCTCTTTTTAAAGAGAAACCATGACCAAGAATTGAACTTTACCCCAATCAGTAGCTGATACCCCCTTTTACATGAGAAATCTATTCCTTTTCACAAACTGATCATCAGGGGGTGCTGTATGACTGATATTGTGGGGAAACCCCTCCCACAGGAAACTGTGAGGACCATGGTCCTGGGAGTTTCCTGTCTGTGAACCTCGTTGCATTGTGGGAAATAGTGGGAAAAATGTCACCATGTGATAAATGTCAGAATGTAAATCAGGGAGAGGAAATATTTTACAATAGGCAAATACTGACTAAATTATTTATACATAATTATTGTAAAAATGAAGCCCTTTTTTTTAATTATTACATTCTTTCACTGGAGTTCTTCTTTAAGTCTCCTATACTTTCCTTGTGGTTTTGGGTCACCCCGAGCTGATTGGTTACTGTCCATTAAAAATATTGTTCTAAAACCAAAAGTAAAGTTGCTGCCAGGTATGGATCATTCGCCTTTCTTTGGAATTGTGATTTTTTTGTTGTTGTTGTTGTTGCTCAAATTACGACTATTTCCGATCGTGAACAGTTGGCCAGGCATTTATTACCCTGCTGACAGGAAGCAGTTTGGGGCGCCCCCCTCCCCCACCCCCCGGTAACGGGAGCGATGTGTCTTTTAAAGCCCCCAGTATATCTTCTTTACTTTTATCAAATTCTCTATAAATCTTTTATGACAGTTGATTTAACAAAGTGTCACGGAAACGGCGCGGCTGATTGATGCGACCTGCGATGGATCAACATGAAATGTTTGTAAATGTCATTCCAATGTGACCGGGAGCGGAGGCTGGGAGCGCCGGGCAGAAGGGAGAACGCAAACTGGAAAACGTCCCTCGTCTACGGCCGCTCCCGTACACGCGATTCCAAACCACAAACAAAATATCGAAACGTGTGCGATGAGCTCCTGTTATCCTGTAACTGATGGGAGGCGGCTGCGTTACCCCATGCCAGCCAATCGCACGCTCCTCTAGAGCAGCACAGGGTTTGATTAGGTGTCAGGAACAAGTTGTTTCCATACGTTTGTAGCCTGAACATTTGCAAAGAGTAGTAAAGTGTACAGAGGAACTGTAACCCAGAGTTGATCTTCATCACAATCAGTAGCTGATACCTCACCCACAAGAAATGTTTACCGTTTCTCGAATAGATCAACAGGGGGGACCGTATGGCTGATATTTTGGTAAGACCCCAACCACAGTGTGATGTCATGACCATGGTCCTGACTATTTCCCGTCTGTGTACCTCCTTGCATTGTGGGAAATGGCGGCTGTTTCCAACTGCTAAGCAAGCAGTATTTCCTTGTGTGCATAGAACTCTCAGTAACGAACATTCCATACAGATCACCTGGCAGGAATAAAGATAATAACTTGTGATAAATGTCAGAATGTCAATCAGGGAGATCCATTCTGCTGGATTGATGGAAATTGTCAAATTGTCAGTTCGGGCAGATATTGGCTAAAGTTATTTGATTAACTCTGTTTCCTCTATTACTGCCCTTGGAATGAGTCTAAGTGATAATTACAGAGAGGAACTGATTAGACGGTAGAACAAGAAGCAGATGCGAGACTTCAACACATGATCACAACCAGCCAATAAGAGACTCCCCTGCCCTTACTTGTGACACCACCCTTTTGCCAACATACCCATAGTACCTTCCTCCTCCACCGCACTTGTGGAACCTCCCTCCTCCACCCCACCTGTGGGACCTTCCTCCTCCACCGCACTTGTGGAACCTCCCTCCTCCACCCCACCTGTAAGACCTTCCTCCTCCGCCCCACCTGCGGGACCTCCCTCCTCCACCCCACCTGTAAGACCTTCCTCCTCCACCCCACCTGCGGGACCTCCCTCCTCCACCCCACCTGCGGGACCTCCCTCCTCCACCCCACCTGCGGGACCTCCCTCCTCTACCACACCTGCGGGACCTCCCTCTTCCACCCCACCTGTAAGACCTTCCTCCTCCACCCCACCTGCGGGACCTCCCTCCTCCACCCCACCTGCGGGACCTCCCTCCTCCACCCCACCTGCGGGACCTCCCTCCTCCACCCCACCTGTAAGACCTTCCTCCTCCGCCCCACCTGCGGGACCTCCCTCCTCAACCCCACCTGCGGGACCTGCCTCCTCCGCCCCACCCGCGGGACCTGCCTCCTCCGCCCCACCCGCGGGACCTGCCTCCTCCGCCCCACCCGCGGGACCTGCCTCCTCCACCCCACCCGCGGGACCTCCCTCCTCCACCCCACCCGCGGGACCTGCCTCCTGCACCCCACTTGCGGGACCTGCACCCCACCTGCGGGACCTGCCTCCTGCACCCCACCTGCGGGACCTTCCTCCTCCGCCCCACCCGCGGGACCTTCCTCCTCCGCCCCACCCGCGGGACCTTCCTCCTCCGCCCCACCTGCGGGACCTTCCTCCTCCACCCTACCCGTGGGACCTCCCTCCTCCACCCCACCTGCGGGACCTCCCTCCTCCACTTCACCTGCGGGACCTGCCTCCTGCACCCCACCTGCGGGACCTGCCTCCTGCACCCCACCTGCGGGACCTGCCTCCTCCGCCCTACCTGCGGGACCTCCCTCCATTACCCCACCTGCAGGACCTTCCTCCTCCACCCCGCCTGCGGGACCTCTCTCCTCCGCCCCACATGTAGGACCTCCCTCCTCCACCCCACATGTGGGACCTCCCTCCTCCACCCCAAAGGAGAGTGGATGCTCGTGAGAAGTCCTGGATACTGGAGTGAGAGGAGGTGACTAAGCTAGAGGACAAGAGGGTTTCCTGGGAGGAGATAAGGTTCCAGGTGGGCTGGTATCTGGAGATTAGGAAATGTATGAAGGGGACAGCTCATGTAGAGCTTTGTATGATAAGAGTTGGGCAACAGGTAGACAATGGATTCAGGGTACTGGAGTAGGGGCATCTTGCACAGGGCCCACCCCTTCCGCTATCAGATGTGTTGTTTTGCACAACTGTGCGGGTGAAACACTTGCCATCCCCCCCATACATAACAAGCTGATTTGTGAATCAGGCTCTTTGTTGAGCCGGCGTACCTGTTAGCGAAATTACACGGCTTTTAATTCAGCGGATCCGGGCCAGTGAATTTAAAGGTTGCAGGGTGTGTTAAACTTTAATTAAAAGTAACCAGTGATTTAATAGCTATTGTGAGGCTTAATGCAAAGACGGAGCTCTGGGTGGAAACGCTGCGGGCGCAGAACTTTTTACTGGGAACTTTGCGCGTTTAACTCCCTGGCTGCTGTGGCGTCACCGCCTTCTGAGAAACCACGGGTGGACTGCCAGGGAAGACAGTATGAATTTGATTTCGGCTGTTTCACAAGCTTGATGCGTATTACCAGCAGTTGCGTTTTGACTGGTCCACTTCCAAAGCTATATAGTCCGCATACAATTATCATCAAGTTTGCATCAACTCTGAATATTTAAGCGTCTCATTGACCATCCCTGCTCTGTAGGTAAACCTTTTCCTGTAATGACGGTTGTGATGGGTTCTACAGGGTCTTCTGGGGTGTGGGGTCTAAGCAAACACCAGGTCTTCACCCAGCATGCTCTGCAAAGGATTATGGGTCATCAGACGTAGTGAGCGGTGGGCTACTTTGCTGCAGACAGGCCAAGGCCATATCAGGCAGCCAACAAGTTGTATTAGCCTGGAAAGACATATAAACATGGAATTGAAGAGTTTAGCTGGAGCATGGAATCCGTAGAAGAGCAGGAAGTGGTTGGGGAGACAAATGAAGGTGGAGTTGGGGTGTTTAGCAGGAGCAGAGTGGAGAGCAGGGAAGCAGTAGCAGAGCAGGGAGTGGCTGGGGAGACATATGAAGGCTGAGTTGTGGTGTTTAGCAGGAGCAGAGTGGAGCAGGGAAGCAGTAGCAGAGCAGGGAGTGGCTGGAAGGACATATGAAGGTGGAGTTGGGTGTTAGCAGGAGCAGAGTGGAGCAGTGCAGCAGTAGCAGAGCAGGAAGTGGCTGGAAGGACATATTAAGGTGGAGTTGGGGTGTTAGCAGGAGCAGAGTGGAGCAGGGAGTGGCTGGGGAGACATATGAAGGTGGAGTGTTTAGCAGGAGCAGAGTGGAGCAGGGAAGCAGTAGCAGAGCAGGGAGTGGCTGGAAGGACATATGAAGGTGGAGTTGGGGTGTAAGCAGGAGCAGAGTGGAGCAGTGCAGCAGTAGCAGAGCAGGAAGTGGCTGGAAGGACATATGAAGGTGGAGTTGGGGTGTTAGCAGGAGCAGAGTGGAGCAGGGAAGCAGTAGCAGAGCAGGGAGTGGCTGGAAGGACATATGAAGGTGGAGTTGGGGTGTTAGCAGGAGCAGAGTAGAACAGGGAAGCAGTAGCAGAGCAGGGAGTGGCTGGGGAGACATATGAAGGTGGAGTTGGGGTGTTAGCAGGAGCAGAGTAGAGCAGGGAAGCAGTAGCAGAGCAGGGAGTGGCTGAGGAGACATGAAGGCGGAGTTGGTGTGTTTAGCAGGAGCAGAGTGGAGCAGGGAAGTAGTAGCAGAGCAGGGAGTGGCTGTGGAGACATATGAAGGTGGAGTTGGGGTGTTAGCAGGAGCAGAGTAGAGCAGGGAAGCAGTAGCAGAGCAGGGAGTGGCTGAGGAGACATGAAGGCGGAGTTGGTGTGTTTAGCTGGAGCAGGGAAGCAGTAGCAGAGCAGGGAGTGGCTGGGAAGACATGGAGGCGGAGTTGGAGGGTTAGCAGGAGCAGGGAAGCAGTAGCAGAGCAGGAAGGCAGGCTGGGAAGACATGGAGGCGGAGTTGGACCGGAGCCAGTTTCAGAAGGAGCGAAAAATCAGTAATGCAATACTAGTATATCATTAACAACACATTTACTGAACGTTCTATTGCTGCCATTACACTTTAAGGCGTATCACTCTTATCTCCCCTCGTCTTGTTGTTCTGTCACCTCTCTGACATGTGTCGCACCGCCCCTGGACAGCGTCCATGTGTCTATCCCCGGCAGTGCTGCCTCCCTGTGGCCGCTCCCTGTATTCTCAGTAACCCACACGCGGCCTGTTAGGGAGCCGCTTCCTCGCTGGTGCGCTCCAGGCTGCGCGGCGCAGGAGCTGACATATGGCGCCGCGCCTCTCTCAGGTAGCAGCGGGCAGGCTTGCGAGGGTCTCAGGGCGCCGGTTGGCACGGCTGGCAGCTCGGGCTCCCTGGGAACGACATGGCTTTCAGACATGAGTAATTGATGAATTGTATGTAATATGCAAATAGGAAGGCATAAATCTCCTCGATGACAGCTTCATTTCTCTGAGCCTTTAAGAACGCCGGATTAGATTTTAATTAAATATCTTCAAAGGCACCCTGACTTGTTAAATTTTTTGGCTGCGGTCCCCGGCCGTCTGTGTTCGGAGGAGGGGCGATAACGCAATTAGGAATCTTTCCTCCATGTTTACAGGGAGCTAAATGAGCTTCGGGGCCTTTTTTTTTATTCCCTCATATCGGGTGTCAAAGGGGTTAAAACGAGACGAAAAAATAAACACATCTGGTGATAAAATATAACTTGATTGCCGCCTTCCAGCGCCAACAGATCCAGAGGCAGATAGGTGTGTAGATGCGGTCTGCGGCCAGAAAAACGGAAACCCCGCCCTGCAGCACAGAGGGGAACATTCCTGGGCACAAACCTGGTACATATATCCAATTCTGATTGGCCAATCACTGGCCAATTTTACCAACTCCATGTAGCATGAGGGTCATCAAATACTGAATAATATGAGCAGATTGTGCAGGTAAACCTTCATATTACATGGAGGTAGTAAAATCGGTCAGTGATTGGCCAAACATAATTGAAAGTGTGTACCGGGCTTTAAGCTCCATCTATTCTACACGATACGATTCTTTATACGATTCGATTACGATTCTATTTATGATCTGATTAAATCCTACATGTCTAATCGGGATTCGATTCAATTCGATTTGCAATCATTTTGCAATGGCGAATTGGATTGAATCAAATCCAGATCGGACATGTTGGATTTAATCAGATCGTAAATAGAATTGTAATCGAATTGTACAAACAAAGAATCGTATAGCGTAGATTGTGCTTCAGAAACTAAAGTCTTATGCCTAATACACACGGTACGATTTTCCGTGCGATAGATGGATCCGATTGATAAAATCCGTCATGTCCGATATTGCTCCCGATCGTTTCTGCGCTTGATTTCTCATAGCCGTGAATGGAAAAAGACAAGAAAAACGAATGGAGATAAGCGAACCAAGTGCAGAATTGTGCGAAAAAAATGATTGGGTCGGAAAATCGCATGTAAAATCTTACCGTGTGTACCCAGCATAATACACACACCCAATTTTCATTGGACAATTTTACCAATTCCATGTAGTATAAGAGCTTACCCACAGTTTCTGTCCATAGTGCCCACAATCTGTAGGCCCTCATAGTACATGGAGGTGGGTAAATTTGGTTAATTGCCAGTGATTGGCCAATCAAAATTGTGTATGCACCCTTAAGCCTAGCACACACTTGCATTTATGATTGGCCAATCAATTTTACCAACTCTCTTTAGTATGAAGGTCTGCTTGCTATAACTGAATTGCTGTTGTTTATCCCCTGCTTATTGCCTGAAGAAGTGGGCTGTGCCCGCGAAACGCGTTGCATCTTTGGGGTATTTTCAATAAATGTGTATATCTATATATTTACAGTCCTTGGTGTCTGCTTTAACGGAGGCGAGTCCACCACTTCCTCCCAGCAATTGTTTTAAAAATTGTATGCACTTTTATCCTTCTGGCGCCTCTGTTCACCTACTAAGATATTATATACTATGAGCAGATTGTGAAGGTAAATCCTCAGGACTACATGGAGGTGGTGTGATTGGTCAATCAAAATTGAAAGTGTGTACCAGGCTTTAGACCAGGCATGGGCAAACTTGGCCCTCCAGCTGTTGAGGAACTACAAGTCCCACAATGCATTGCAGGAGTCTGACAGCCACAGTCATGACTCATAAAGGCAAATGCATTGTGGGACTTGGTTCCTTAACAGCTGGAGGGCCAAGTTTGCCCATGCCTGTTATAGAATGATATTGGCAAAAGCAACACCGTTCCCCTTCTTCAGGGCAAATTAGGATGTAACTGGATGTATTCTGTTTCAGTCGTTTTACAATATACAAATGTCATTTGTTATGTTGTTTAATTCGGGTGTACGACTGTGTAATGTATGGCTTGTGGCTTATTGCTGCATTATTAATGTTTTCAGGGGGTTTTTTTATGCAAAAAAGACAATAAAAATATTCTTTCAAGAATAATTTTTTTTTAATGGGCAAATGGTTTTTTTTTGGTTCGATTTGGCTGGAGCTAGAGGTCATAGGTGCCGCCCACTCTCTGATTATCATAAGGTACAGCCCCACCCCCTCTGATTATCATAAGGTACAGCCCCACCCCCTCTGATTATCATAACATGCAGCCTCACCCCCTCTGATTATCATAAAGTGCAGCCCCACCTCTCTCTGATTATCATAAGTTGCAGCCCCACCCCCTCTCTGATTATCATAAGGTATCGCCCCACCCCTCTCTGAATATCATAAGGTGCAGCCCCACCCTTCTCTTATCAGGGCTGTGGAGTCGGAGTCAAAGAGTCGGATTTGGAGCAATTTTCGGGTGCCTGGAGTCGGAGTCGGGAAAAAATGCACTGACTCAGACTCCTGAATTTAAACTGTAATTAAAATAGAAAATATGCTAAAATGTTCTATTTCTCAGATAATAGTCATCATAAATAAGTTATACATACAGTAATAGCTGTGCTTAGTCCACAAAAATGATATAAACCAATCAAAATTAGTCACTTGTGCTGCTTCAATAAAGCAGTTCCCCGTATTTTTAATGTCAGATATACATATCTGATTGTGACTGTACAGTATATATGATGTGTACACAGGAATCTCTTATATATACTAAATAACATCTACACTGTAACAATAAAGTCTGTGTAGCCGTGTCACTAATAGATATAGTCAATGAGATGGGAATAATTCTGTGTTGATTCTGATTTATGCAAATGTATGCACTCTCTTTGCTTGTGAAATTAAATAATTTGATATGTTTGTTGTTAAAACTTGGTTTGGTGACTATGAATTAAATGGTACCTGAGAAGGATGAAAAGAAAAGTTTTATACATACCTGGGGCTTCCTCCAGTCCCCTACAGGCCAATCACTCCCTCGCTGTCCACCTCCACCACCCGGATCTTCTGCTATGAGTCCTGGTAATTCAGCCAGTCAGCAATGTCCGGCCATGTGCCGCTCCTACAGGCTGGAACATTCTGCACCTGTGCAATAGTGCTGCGCAGGTGGCGGAGGAGGACAGGGAGGGACTGATTAGCCTGAAGGCGGCTGGAGGAAGCCCCAGGTATGTATAAAACTTTAATTTCATCTGTCCCAGGTTTACATTGTTACACATTAGTACTATACTCTACATATGCACTCTCCACAGAGCTGCAGGGAATCCACTGAGAATGTTGTGCACATTGAACACAGAGGTGTTGTCTATCACCCATAAACCTAGTTCAGATTGTGCATTAAGAATGTGTAATAGAGGAAGAATCGCCTCATTCCCCTGCAGAGTACCTGCACATCACTCTTACATGTACCCACAGTTACATTGCCTAGGGCCTGATAGATGTTTTTTGTTCCGGTCTGTACCTTCTAAAAGGACTAGTTTTAGTCTATGACTAAAAGTATTAGAGGCAGAAGATCAGCCGGCTAGCCAGGTAACTGGTATTGTTTAAAAGGGAATAAAGATGGCAGCCTCCACAACTTAAGTTGTATTTTAAAATTTCTAAGCGTTGGCAGTTAAGCAATGTATTTTATGTTACATACTATCAATCAACAAGATTGTAATATGCAAATTAGAGGAGTCTGAGTCGAGGAGTCTGAGTCGGTGGATTTTTGTACCGACTCCAGAGCCCTGCTTATTATCATAAGGTGCAGCCCCACCCCTCTCTGATTATCATAAGGTGCAGCCCCACCCCTCTCTGATTATCATAAGGTGCAGCCCCACCCCTCTCTGATTATCATATTATAATAGAGCGAAGATGTCCAGAACAGAATCATGTAACAAGAGGCTGAGGTCCCACCCAGAAGTGCTGGAATAGCCCTGCTGAGTTTTCTGCCGTGGACAATATAGAATGTCAGACTGATGTGGCTGTGGTGTCGGGCAGGGTGACATCGGCCTCTCCCATCTCTCTCTGTGATTTCCTGCTCTGACCTGTGCTGAATAATGACCCCTCTCCTCTATATCCGTCATTCCCTGCGCTCGCTGGTCTCGCCGCTCTGACGCTCGCTGTCTGACGGGAGCAGCAGACTGAGGCCTTGTTCCACCTGCAGATAGCAGCTGATAACTCCATTTGTCTGCATTTGTCTTCAGCTTCATGAAGATGTGAAAAGTGGGACAAAGTCATTTGTTTTCCCGGGAGGGGGAGCAGCCGGTCGGCCGGCGGTGAGGGATGGCGGACGGCGCCGGAGACGCGTACAGCGCAGGACGGTCACCTGACTGCGGAGACGTGGAGGGGGTTAATAGGCTTCCATGATGACCCTGATTATGAGATAGCGATATGGTCCTTTTTAAAGCGGACCTAAACTCAGAACTTCCTCTCTGCTCTAAAAGATGAGCAACAGCATAATTTTTAAAGGATACCCGAGGTGACATGTGACATGAGATAGAAGTGTATGTACAGTGCCAAGCACACAGATAACTAGGATGTGTTCCTTTTGTTCTTTCTCTGCCTGAAAGAGTTAAATATCAGGTATGTAAGTGGCAGTTCCTGTCTGAGTCAGGACTGGGTCAGACTACAGTGTGACCCTCACTGATAAGGAATTGCAACTATAAAACACTTTCCTAGCAGAAAATGGCTTCCGAGAGCAGGAAAGGGGTAAAAAGGGTCAATAGTTGAGCAAAATCAATAAAACAGTAAAAACTTAAAAAGTAGATTTATATATTTATTTATTGTATTTATAAAGCGCCAACATATTACGCAGCGCTGAATATTAATTTAGGTTACAGACAATATTTAGGGGTGACATACAGCAAAATGACAATACAGGAATACAAGAAAACCAGATCACACAGCACAGTATGAGTACAAGGTAATGCTTAGTCAGTCACTGGAGGGGAGCATGGAGATCACACAGCACAGTATGAGTACAAGGTAATGCTTAGTCAGTCACTGGATGGAGCATGGAGATTGGGCAAGTTAGGTTCACTCAGATGCATAGCATCACAGTAATGGAGGTGCATGATCAGGTAGGACACAAAAGGAGGAGGACCCTGCCCAAAGGCTTACAATCTAGAGGGAGAGGTAAGGACACGAATGGTAGTGGACCAGAGTTCAGCTGTGAATTTAGAGCACTTGTGAGGGGTAGTAGGCCAGAGTGAAAAGGTGAGTTTTGAGGGCTTTCTTGAAGATGTTGAAGGAGGAGGCTGCCCTAATGGGTGGAGGTAGGGAGTTCCATAGCAGTTCTTGAGAAGTCCTGGAGGCGTGCATGGGACTGGGTGATGCGGTGGGGCGGTCAGGCGAAGTTCATTGGAGGAGCGGAGTGAGCGGCTAGATGTGTACCTCTGAGTAAGATCGGAAATGTAGGTTGGACAGGTTTTGTGGACAGATTTGTAGGTCAGACACAATATCTTGAATCTGATTCTGGACTGGATAGGAAGCCAGTGGAGGGATTCAAGGAGGGGATCTGCCGTGGTGGAGCGATGGGAGGAGTGGATGATTCTGGCTGCCGCATTCATGATGGACTGCAGTGGGGCTGTTCGGGTCATAGGGAGACCAGACAGCAGGGCATTGCAGTAGTCAAGGCGGGAAATTATGAGGGCATGGATGAGGAGTTTGGTGGGGGCAGAGGTCAGGAAAGGGCAAATCTTACAGATGTTACAAAGGTGGAAGTTGCAGGACTTTGTGAGATTTTGGATGTGGGAAGATATATAAAATTTTGTTTATTTTCACCACAAGTGTCCTTTAAATAAAAACATTTCTTTATTACAGCTGATAAAAATCCTGCAATTAATGTGCAGTGTGTCTACTCCCTGCTCTCATGGAAGCAGACACGGGGTTAACATCCTGTGTTTATAAGTTACCCTGCCGAGACAGACAGCTGAGAGATCAAATTACAGCTTGTGATTAGTCACAGATGAGGGGTGATTAGACAGGCTAAACCCTCTAAATACACACAGGGTGCATTCCTCTAGGTTTTCATTCTGTCCTGTGCAAGAGTTCAGGGCCTCTTTAAGAAAGGAGTGGATGATCATTTCAACGCCTGAATGGGCACCGCTGGGTTGATTGTTGCAATTCTGATTTGATTTCCAGGACAATATTCTAACCTGTAAAGACCTAGGCTGTACATAAACAGTATAATGTTTATTAAAGAGAAACTCCAACCTAGAATTGAACTTTATCCCAATCAGTAGCTGATACCCCCTTTTACATAAGAAATATGATGCTTTTCACAAACAAACCATCAGGGGGCGCTGTATGACTGATTTTGTGCTGAAACCTCTCCCACAAGAAGCTCTGAGTACAGCGGTACTCTGGGCAAACTGCCACAATGTAACAATGTTCACAGACAGGAAATAGCTGTTTACAGCTGTCTCTAACAGCCAAAACAGCTAGGAGCAGCTACATAACCTGCCCACAGTAACAATGTCACCATGTAATACAGAATGTAAATCGGGGAGAAAAAAGATTTTACAATGAGCAAACACTGACTAAATCATTTATACATAATTATTGTAAAAATGAAGCACTTTTTTTACTACATTATTTTCACTGGAGTTCCTCTTTAAGTGTGTACACACCCGTCGTAACGGTTATTGGAAGGATTGGTTGGTACTGTGAGTTTGGGCCAGTGGGAGGTATATGGCCTGCTAATCCTTTGTGTAGCCTTTACAAACTTATTTAGAGAAACATTATTTCTATACAAACTATCAATTTCTTATTGGTGCCCACAAACTAACTGATGTAAGTTATGATCATGATATTGATGCAGGGAGACAATAGGTGCCTTTCCTGGGACGCCAAAATAGCCAGACACAGCCCCGCCCCCCTCCCTCTCTCCATATCGCTGTATTGCTCTGTATATTATATGTGGGCCGCAGTGTGTACGTGAATATATCAGCAGTGGCCTGTGCAGAGGGCTCTGTGTATATATATTTATAGTGGGGCTGTATTACTATTCTAGCCTAAGGGCAGAATCCGAGGATGCTGGGAAGAGAGCCGTGTGACGGCCACCGGGGTCCCCCCATCCTCCCCTCTGCAGCTTCTGCTCGTGTCTCATATGCAGCGCCAAAAAAAGAAACCGGCAACGGCTGGGAAGTCTCTAAAACTTTCTAAACTCATTTTGTGCTCAGATCGTTCCCTTCCCAGCCTGTGAGATCCAAGATGACTCCGGTGTGGCCAGTCCTGTGTTGTCACCTCAGATCAGTGTCCGACAGGGGCGACACCAGCGGCAGGAAATGAGGAGTCTATCCTAACAGGACACAAACATCAATAAAAACGTACAGGGGGGTTTTACCACTAGTGTTCACCACTTAAAGGACAACTGAAGTGAGAGGTATATGGAGGCTGTCATATTTATATACTTTTAAGCTTTTTAGGGGTAGCTAATTGAAATCTACACCCTGCTTGGCACCTGTCATCCCTGCCAGGGCATTGATTTCAGTTTCGCCGCTGCATGCTCCTGCTGCTACTGCTCACTGTGCAACACTACACCAATTGGCGGACGCAGAGTGGCTCCCCCAGGACTGCCTAATACCGATTGGCATCAAGTCCTGGGGGCAGAGATTAGCGGGGAATGAGCGCTTCTGCTGAGTTACGGAGCTCTGCTCCGTAAACAGCCTGCCAGCAGTGATCGAAGCTGGCAGGCTGATAAGAGAAAACAAAACTGCCACAATTACTTGTACAGCGCTGCGATCTAGAGCAGCGCTGTAGAGAGGACAGCTCTGTCACTGATCTGTCCATAGGAGAGGCTCACAATCTGGTCCCTCTCATAGGCTGATGCCCATGGGAGGTGATCATAGGGGCTGGATCTCTGGCGGGGGGAATGAAACAAACAAAAAAAAAAACAATTTAATAAAAATAAGAAAAAAATCATGGCAACAATCAGATGCCACCAACAGAAAGCTCTATTGGTGGCAAGAAAAGGAGGCAGGATTCATTTGTGTGCTAAGTTGTATGGCCCTGCAGCGAGCTGTTAAAGCTGCAGTGTGCTGAATTGTAAAAAATGTCCGGGGGGGGAGGAGGGGTTATAAGCCTGTGGTCCTCAAGCAGTTAAGGCATAGCCCCTGAACAACATGTTTATCAGGTGCTCTCACTAAAGTTTGACTGGATTAGCCACATGGTAGTTTCAGGTGTGTGAATCAGACACTACTGCAGCCAAAGAGATCAGCAGGGCTGCCAGGCAACTGGCATTGTTTAAAAGGAAATGAGCAAGGCAGCCTCTATATGTATTTAGCGCAGCAGATACAGGTGCCCCTGCATAATCTGGTGGGCGGGGCCTGGACCGCCGGAGAGACAGAAGAACCTTTTGGGGAGATTGTCCCCCTAAAACTGAAAACCCAGGTTTGCACGGACTAGCATTTTTTTAGAAACCTGTCCGTGGCAAGACTCGTGTTTTCTTTTTTTTTCTTATTTCTCGATCTCATTATTTCGCTAAACAAAGCGAATCTGCCAAGACAAAGACTGCGGCTGCTGCCAAGCGGTAAATAAGCCTTCCGAACAATAGAACATTAAATAACGCTAGCCACTCAATACGCGACTTCTTAGAAAATATCAGTGCCCTTTTGCAGAGCTGTAAATCTTCCGCCGCGTTTACCGATCTCTCCGCAAATACCAAATCAAATAAATGCATCGAGGACGGATCAATCCATCTCCGGGGAGAAGAATGGCCGGGACCGGCGCTAATGACTTGTTACTAAAACTGCAACATTGTATTCTCCTCAGCGCGTTTACTTTTCGGCCGCATGCGTCATTAATGACCCGGGTTAGCGTGTGCCGTGGGCGGGGCCTCCGGACGCGCGGTCGGTAAAGTATAAAGTCGAGCAGCAGAACATAATGCAAGACTTGTCAGCAATCAGCAGGATTTACCGTCTGTCGATGTCACGGCGTTGTAGAGCAGACCGAAACAATGTACAAATCACTCTTACTAATTACGCTGATGGCTTCTAACGTTTGTGCTGCGACTGCTGAGCCAATCGGCCAATTACAGCTAACCCCCAGAAACGTGCAACAAAATCACACGTTAAGCTAATTGTGTGTTCAATACCAATGGTTAAAGGGGAACTTCAGCCTAAACAAACATACTGTCATTAAGTTACATTAGTTATGTTAATTAGAATAGATAGGTAATATAATCTCTTACCCACCCCGTTTTAAAAGAACAGGCAAATGTTTGTGATTCATGGGGGCTGCCATCTTTGTCATGGGGGCAGCCATCTTTTTGGTTGAAAGGAGGTGACCGGGAGCATGGGACAGTTCCAACTGTCCAGTGTCCTGATAACCCCTCCCAGCTGCATGCGCTAGGCTTCAAATGTCAAATCCAAAATGTAAAAAAAAATTGCACCAAAACAGCAGAACGAGAACAACATCAGAAATCCCATCATGCTTTGCACAGCATCAGGGGAAAAATGCTGGGCAGTTTTTTTCTGTGCAGCTAAAAATGAGGCTTGTATAAGAGAAAAGAAGTTCTGATGCTGTGAAACAGTTAAAGAAACACCAAGCCTTCAGTGCTGCTGAGTAGATTTTTAGTCTGGGGGTTCACTTTAAAGTACATAATGCGCAAAACTTTGTATTTATTTATTTTTACAGTATAATCTCATAATAAACTCTGATATAGTAAACTGTTGGGTTTACTATGCAGCTATGATGGTGCAGATTCTAGGAGAGGAAAAAAAAAAGTAAGGGAGGAAATGACATCAGGTTTGGCTTCATTCAAATGCAGTAAATATGGAAAGGGCTTGGAACAGAATTCTCTTTATTTACTAATTAAAATTCAATGGAATCAGAATGTGGACAGTACAATACATCTGTTTTGTAAGTAGAACCAGTAGTTATCTACTTATATTTGAGGTTTTTTTTTTTCCTGGGAAGGTATGGCTGTCCCTGTTGCTTTAAAGAGAACCTGAACTGAAAATAAAAAGTCAAAATAAACATACACAAGTCACACTCACCTCCTGTGTGGTCTACTTCTCAATCTTTTGTTCCTCTTCTGTGTCCCATTTGTCCACTGTGATCATTGGAATTCTTCGTCCTCCATCTTAAAAATGGCCTCTACCCCATAACAGCTTCCTGGTCAGCATACTGTTACACTGTAATATCACCCACTTGAGCCATAGTGAAACATGGATGTTACCTTGCACATTCAGTTGTAACTGACAGCTGCTGATATATAGCTGACTGCAACTGGTATATTTCACTTGTGACAAAATATTGTCAGAACTGGTAGGGATCACTGTAAGAAGAAAATGGTGAGTTTCCGAGAGGAAATGACAGTGTATGTAATATCAATTTGCAGCTAAGTCATGTTTATTAATTTTACTCGCTTCAGGTTCCCTTTAAGTAAAAAAAAATAAAAAATATTTTGACAATTGATCTTTGTTCTGCTTCTGAGCATTGCTGGGGAATAGAACCTTTGCATTTGGAGTGAGGTCTTTAGGTGATGTTTTGTCTGTAATTTGGGGGACGGTTGCTGGGATTTGTGAGTTCTCAGGTAGGAATGGATAACGTGTGCAGAAGTGTGGGCCTTGCCCGGGGTCTCCCCTCTCTGCTGTGATATTAATCACCTCAGCCCAGTGAAGTGGACTTCTCAGGCAAGAATTAGCAGCTGAGTTCAGGAAATGAGGTGTTCCGGGTCAGCGCCCGCCAGGAATGGACCGCCATCCTGAAACAATGGCCGCCGGCTTTCCACTATTTAACCCCTCTGATGTGAAGGAAGTAATTGCTGTGGGGACAGGAGTCAATGTACAGTGCAGGGAATGAGGGACCCCGGACCCCCGACTGCTAATCCCGGGGGTCTCCGAGGACCTCTGCCCGATGCATGGGGGGGGAGGGTAATAATCAGCAGTAGCTCAAAAGTTTCCCAGGATTCCTGGTTTTTATGGAATCTGTCGTAGCGGATTGTAATTCTGTAACAGAAAAGTCTGGTCAGAATTTTTCTCATTTCTATTACAAAACACAAGGGGAGGTTAAATAACAAATGCTTAAAGGGAACCAGAGAGGATTCAATATACATACCTGGGGCTTCCTCCAGCCCCATACGCACGGATCGCTCCCACGCCGCCGTCCTCCGCTGCCTGGATCCGCCGCCACCGGGTCCCGTCATTGCCGCGAGTCGGCAAGTCGGCCGGCGGACGCGGCCAATTCTCCGCATTACAGGGTGCTCTCTCTCCATACAGATACGCATGTGGCTGCTTACTGCGCTGCCGCATGCGTACATGTATGGAGGGAGCCCCTGTGATGCGGACAATTGGCCACGTCCGCCGGAAGTGACGGGCCCGGTACCGGCGGATCCAGGAAGCTGAGGACGGCGGCGTGGGAGCGATTCAGGCTTATGGAGCTGGAAGAAGCCCCAGGTATGTATAAAATCATTTTCTTTTTTCAACCCCCCGTTCCTCTCTGGTTCCCTTTAAGGCTACTTGCACACCAAGACGTTGCGTTAGGTGCTACGTTAAGGTCGCATAACGTGCACCTAACGCAAGGCCTGGTGCTCTTCGATGTGGATGTCAGAGTGAGCCGCGTTGTTTAGCTCACTCTGGCGTCCGTGATGCCGTGATGCGTACTCTTGGACGCATGCGGCATCACGTGGTCCCGCCAGCCAATCGCCGCACAGAGCGGCCGCACCAGGAAGTAAACACTGCACGTCACACCGCGCAGTGAATATTAATTAGCCATGTGCCTGGCCGCTCTCCGCTCCTCCCCAACATGACTGCGCATGTGCAGACAGTCTAACGCAGCTTAAGCCGCTGTAACGCCGTAGCATGCTGCACTTTCGGAAGAACGTGCAGCGTTACATGTAACGCAACGTGGGCATTGTGAACAGCCCACTTGTGTTACATTGCTGTGCGCTGGGGGAGCGTTACAGGCTGCACTAACGTGCGCCTGTAACGTCCCTGTGTGTAAGCAGTCTAAAGGGACTCGGAGCTGAACAAAACAAAACGTTTTATACATACCTGGGGCTTTCTCCAGCCCCATCTGCTTGGATCGCTCCCACGCCGCCGCCCTCCGTTGTCTGCAGTTCCGGTAGCGGGTTCCTCCGGCGTAGACTGGCCCCAACTGGCTGAAGTGACGGGACCCGGTTCCTGAAGATGCGGACAGCGGCGTGGGAGTGATCAGAGCGGATGGGGCTGGAGGAAGCCCCAGGTATGTATAAACTTTTTATTTTGTTCTGCTCAGTACAGTTTGACGGACTCCCAAAGCAAAACCCTAAATCTTTCTTTTCTTACCTGGGGCTTCTTTCATCCCCTAGAAGTCATCTTGGTCCCTCGCCGCAGCTCTGGTCCTCCCCGCTTTCTCGTTGGCCGCCCGTAAGCAACAGTGACCCGTCGGAGAGTCGTCGGTTCTGGCCGGGCGCTTGCAAGCACTCTCGTCGCTGGGCACGTGCTGCGTCTGTGCAGGAGCAGTAGGCACCCGACAATGTGTGCGCGGGAGATCGCATGCATAGAAGCGCCGCCCGGCCACCGATGCTTAAGGGCGGCCAACGAGACAGCAGGGAGGACTGGAGCTGCGGCAAGGGGCCCAGATGACTTCTAGGGGCTGGAACAAGCCCCAGGTGAGTAAAGATAGATTTAATGTTTCTCAGAGTCAAGTGACACTTGCCATGATGAGATAGACATGTGTATGTACAGTGCATAGAACACAACAATGGTGTGTTACTTTTCTTCTTCCTCTGCCTGAAAGAGTTAATATTCAGTTGTGTAACTGACAGTTTTTCTCCAGTCAGGTCCAGACTATGGCTTTCTTCACTGATACGGAATAACAGCTGTCCTGGCAGAGAACAGCTTCTGAGTGCAGTGGATAGATAATAAGGTCAATAGTTCAGATATTTTAGCAATCTGAGACACAGGACAGACTGTTTCATTGAGCTGAGACAAAATAATAAATCTGCGTGTTTAAACATAACCTAAAACTGTGGGATATCTAAAAGTCATTTTTAGGAGGAGGAGGAGTGCAATTATTTATCTCATCAGTTGATTTTTACTTTAATTGCATGGCCTCTGCTACAAATATCCAGCTCGGGTAATGTCACCCAATACAGTACACTAATAAATGTCATCCAGCAGAAGCTTGTAGCTGTACAGACTTGTATTGTAACTGCTACAAGTCTCTGCTACAAATCTCCAGCTCCGCTAATGTCCCCCAATACAGCCGCTAATAACTATGTCACCCCAGCAGCAGCTTGTGGCTGTACAGACATGTATTGTAGCTGCTACAAATCTCCAGGCCTGCTAATGTCACCCAATACAGCCGCTAATAACTATGTCACCCTAGCAGCAGCTTGTAGCTGTACAGACATGTATTGTAGCTGCTACAAATCTCCAGCTCTGCTAATATCCCCCAATACAGCTGCTAATAACTGTCACCCAGCAGCAGCTTGTAGCTGTACAGACATGTATTGTAGCTGCTACAAATCTCCAGGCCTGCTAATGTCACCCAATACAGCCGCTAATAACTATGTCACCCTAGCAGCAGCTTGTAGCTGTACAGACATGTATTGTAGCTGCTACAAATCTCCAGCTCTGCTAATGTCACCCAATACAGCCGCTAATAACTATGTCACCCTAGCAGCAGCTTGTAGCTGTACAGACATGTATTGTAGCTGCTACAAATCTCCAGCTCTGCTAATATCCCCCAATACAGCTGCTAATAACTGTCACCCAGCAGCAGCTTGTAGCTGTACAGACATGTATTGTAGCTGCTACAAGTCTCTGCTACAAATCTCCAGCTCCGCTAATGTCCCCAAATACAGCCACTAATAACTATGTCACCCCAGCAGCAGCTTGTAGCTGTACAGACATGTATTGTAGCTGCTACAAGTCTCTGCTATAAAGTGACATATTATGTGGCCATAGTGCCAGGAAGGGTCTTTGGGTCACTCCTGGAAGATTATCTGACAAGGAAGGAATTCCAAGCTGGACCTGCAGGGTTGGTGAGGGGAGATTTGATTTACTCTAAATGTCACAGATCGTTATAGATCTGAGCGTGGTATTTCCTCTGTCTGGCTGTATTCCAGCTTCCTGTTTCGGTATTGTCATATGCACAAGTCTGACACATGGCGAATGTTGTACAAGAAAGGATGAAATTATATAATTTATATTGTAATGTTAAGCAATAGGATTGTTTGTTTGAAAACTGAAAAGTGAATGGATCGACTGCATTCTCAGTGATGTCACTTGTCTCTAGTGAATGGATCGGCTGCATTTTCAGTGATGTCACTGGTCTCTAGTGAATTGATAGGCTGCATTCTCAGTCATGTCACTGGTCTCTAGTGAATGGATAGGCTGCACTCTCAGCGATGTCACTAGTCTCTGGTGAATGGATAGGCTGTACTCTCAGTGATGTCACTGGTCTCTAGTGAATGGATAGGCTGCATTCTCAGTGATGTCACTGGTCTGTAGTGAATGGATAGGCTGCATTCTCAGTGATGTCACTTGTCTCTAGTGAATGGATCGGCTGCATTCTCAGTGATGTCACTGGTCTCTAGTGAATGGATAGGCTGCATTCTCAGTGATGTCACTGCTCTCTAGTGAATGGATAGGCTGCATTCTCAGTGATGTCACTGGTCTCTAGTGAATGGATAGGCTGCATTCTCAGTGATGTCACTGGTCTCTAGTGAATGGATAGGCTGCATTCTCAGTGATGTCACTGGTCTCTAGTGGATAGGCTGCATTCTCAGGGCTGTCACCGGTCTCTAGTGAATGTATAGGCTGCATTCTCAGGGCTGTCACTGGTCTCTAGTGAATGGATAGGCTGCATTCTCAGTGATGTCACTGGTCTCTAGTGAATGTATAGGCTGCATTCTCAGTGATGTCACTGGTCTCTAGTGAATGGATAGGCTGCATTCTCAGTGATATCACTGGTCTCTAGTGAATGGATAGGCTGCATTCTCAGTGATATCACTGGTCTCTAGTGAATGGATAGGCTGCATTCTCAGTAATGTCACTGGTCTCTAGTGAATGGATAGGCTGCATTCTCAGTAATGTCACTGGTCTGTAGTGAAGGGATAGGCTGCATTCTCAGTGATGTCACTGGTCTCTAGTGAATGGATTGGTGATGTCACTAGTCTTTAGTGATTGGATAGGCTGCATTGTCTAGAGCAGGCATGGGCAAACTTGGCCCTGCAGCTGTTACGGAACTACAAGTCCCACAATGCATTTTCCTTTGAGTGATGACTGTGACTGTCAAACTCCTGCAATGCATTGTGGGACTTGTAGTTCCTTAACAGCTTGAGGGCCAAGTTTGCCCGTGCCTGGTGTAGTGCATGGATGAAGGTAATTGGCCAGTCACTGTATCACATACGTAACAGCTGGTGATCTCTATACATTAGGATCTCCCCCAGTTACATGCTGTGGAGACATAATGGGACTGATGATATCGCTCTGTCGCTGGTGGAGAAGCGTAGCGAGGGGTTTGCGTATTCGCCGTCTCCCCCGGCTCTCCATGGTGAAGCACTTGAGATGATATTGGCTGGAGAGGAGACAGCGAGCGCGCGTCCCCCGCTCCTCGTTACTGGAGCGCAACACCAGAGGTTTATCATCAGACGCTCTATGCCGGCCGTGCGATTATGAAGCCGTCTCGTGGCTGAAGTCAGAGGGTCGCTCTCGCCTGTGAGAAGCCGTCACTTCCTGACCGCGTAATTGCTGCAATCTGTACTGCGTTACGATGAGATGTCGCTGGCTAGGCGATCGCATGACCGCATCTTATCAGCAGCAGCAGAGGCCACGTGACCACGTCTCCAGGAAAGAGGATCACAAACAGGGAAATATCGTCTTCTGATTTACCGCTGTACACGTGATTTTGCTGCGGTTTCCAATCGAATGCAAATTACAAAACACAAGGACAAATAATAAACATCGCAGGAAACCTTTCTTTTCCAGTGCAATGTGGTTTATATTTTCCGGTAACCTGAACGCATCTATCTGATCACTTGTACTGTTAGTTGCACCTTTAAGCCTGGTACACACATCCGATTGTTATTGCCCAATGATTGGCCAAGTTTACCACCTCCATGTAGTATGAGAACTTTCCTACACAATCTGTTATAAGTATTCAATATCTGTGGGCCCTCCTACTACATGGAGGTGGTAAAATTAGCCAATCAAAATTGGAGGTGTGTATGCATCCTTAGCGAGATTGCTGACATCAGAAGAGGAATAGTCAAAATCTTTGTTGTTGTTAAAGAGGAACTCCAGTAAAAATAATGTAATAAAAAAAAGTGTTTCATTTATACAATAATTATGTATAAATGATTTAGTCAGTGTTTGCCCATTGTAAAATCCTTTAAATCCCTGATTTACATTCTGACGTTTATTACATGGTGACATTTTTACTGCTGGCAGGTGATGTAGCTGCTGCATGCTTTTTTTGGCAGTTGGAAACAGCTGTAAACAGCTATTTCCCACAATGCAACAAGGTTCACAGACAGGAAACTGCCAGGAGTACCTCGGTACTCAGAGTTTCTTGTGGGAGGGGTTTCACCACAATATCAGTCATACAGCGCCCCCTGATGGTCTGTTTGTGAAAAGGAATAGATTTATCATGTAAAAGGGGGTATTAGCTACTAATTGGGATAAAGTTCAATTCTTGGTCGGAGTTTCTCTTTAACGCCTTAAAAAAAAATAAAAAAAATTGTATTCCTTGCCCCAAGCAAGATCACTCCAAGGAACTCTTAAAATGTGTCTGAAGCGAAGTAAAAAAATAAAAAAATAAATAAAAAAGGTACCTGAGGAAAGGTAAGTAAGGCTCTGGGTCCTATTTCTCCTATGGTCCCCGCGTTCCAGCCCTGGATCACCTGTTAGCAGTCCCCCACTGATGGGTCAGAGACGGCTCACTTCCACCACTGCTGGAGGCTTCTGCAATCTTCGGGAGCCGGAGTGCTCCAGTGCTGGGCCGAAATTACGCATGAGCGTAATTACGCATCGTAATTCAATGTAAATGTACGCGTAAGCGCTAGGTGTAACTTACGGTCTTACGCGTAATTATTTACGCTTAAGCAGTAAAGTGGTATCGTAATTACACTGTCTACCGTAATTGCTAGGTATGCGTAATTTTACGAACACTTACGCGTAAATTTTACGCGTAATTACTAACGTAAAAACTCCCCTTTTCTAAGAGTAGCCAATCAGTCAACATCCTAAGCAACCAATAGTATCTTCTCCCGCCCTTCAGTATAAGCGTACGTTTTGACGCATACGAATGATATGTACGCAATAACTGTCACAATGACGGCTATTGCGTACATATCGTCCGTATGCGTCAAAAAATACGCATTAATGAGTATTACGGCACTACGCGTAACATCGTAGTGTAAGCGCCTACATTACGGTATCCTTACGCATAACTGCGTACGTTTACGCGTAATTACAGTGATGTACCGTATATAATTTCCTACGCCCTAACCGTAATGCGTAATAGCGTAAAATTACGCGTAATGATCCGTAAGCGTAGATTTTTCCATTACGACCAGCACTGGAGTGCTCCTGTAGATGTCCGTTCCGCACTGCGCATGTGCGAGCATTCTCATGGGGGATCCAGCGCTGGAACGCAGGGACCGTAGGAGGCTCTATAGGATGTGATCTGTTTGTTTCTTGTTTTTTTTTTTAAACTTTGCTCCACTCTCTTTATATCTTCTTTTATATTTTTCTAGGCAGCTGAAAACTAACTTGCACTAATAAAATCAGAAAAGGGGAGGGATAATTGTTGGACGCACCTCCTCATATGCCCCTCCCAACTCCACATATTTTTGCCTTTATGAAATCTCTGCACACTGGTCAGGGAATGATTTCTGACACCCAGAGCAGATAATCCGGAGGATAGATTGGCGAGATGATCATCAGGTGTGCAGTCCGCATCGTTATGTAAGATCATTGTCCTCTCCGGAGTTCCCCTTTAAGAAGGCAGCATTCTGCAGGAGAGGGTCCGGGGGGAGCGCTGCCAGCGTCTCATTAGCGGAGCGGAAGCGGGGAGGAAGCACCTGCGGCTGAAGGGGAAGACGTAACTTAAGATGGGACAATACTGGAATATTATTCGCATTGTGTCATAAAAGCAGAGTATAATGAACGCCGGTCAGGCGAGGAAATGGCATCACTTTTATTGGTGGAAAGTTCGGAGGCGGCCAGTGTGGTCAAGGCCTCGGTTTCTGTAAGAATTTGTGCGCTGAACCGATCGGCCTGGCCTGTCGCTCTCTTGTGGGATTATTTACACATTTACAGCTACCTGATGCCTGGTTTACACGGACGTTCCTGCAACCGCCCCACAACGGCTCTCGTGTAGAAAAGGAACGGCAGTGAAAGTAACTTAAAGCAGGAGGATTAGCCATACTATGCCAGGGAAAAAACACATATATAAGTAGGTAAATACTTCATCTACTTACACAACACATGTACTGTTCACGGTTTGAATTAAGTGAATTTTATATAGTAAATGAAGATAATTCTGTTCCTCGTGAGATCCATGTCTTTTGCCCACAGCTGAGGCTAAATACTGTTTTCATTCTTCCCTTAACCATTTTTTTTCTTGTCTCCTCCAATCGCTGAGTCACCTCAGCCTTGCTTGTAAACACAAGTGAGCAGGGGATCGTGTTTCAGATAAGCAGCTAGGCAGGGAAATAAATGGAATAGGAGGAATATATTATAGATAAAAAGAACCCCCAGCATGCAACTGTTTGGCACTGACTACTAAAGGCCCAGTGCTCAGTGTGATAACTCCAAACCATAACAGCAAAAAAACTTTTTGAAAGTTTTGAATGCAGGATTAGCATCTTTATCACTTCATACACTCAGACCAGTTGCTGTTGAAATTTGATTTTTATGGTGACGATACCGCTCTAATGGAAAAACTTTTTTTTTTTTTTTTTTGGAGGGTTTTCATTTATAAATGATTTAGTAAGGGTTTGCCCATTGTAAAATGTTTCCTATCCCCAATTTACATTCTGAAATGTATCACATATGGCAAAATCTTTAATCCTGCCAGGTGCAGCTCTGTGGAATGTTTGAAGAGTGTAGAAAATATGCCTGATCTCCCAGAATGCTCTGGAAGGAGCATGACCCTCCCTTCTTATGATACAAGGGTCCCACCTCCACATCAGTTGCTGTTGGGGGTATTATGGGCGCAGGAGAGTTATGATAGCCGTGCTGTTAGGACACATGGGCAACTGCCGGCATCCCTGCACATCACGTACCGCTGGGATCCACTGTATCCCGCATTCAATTGTTTCCCCAATGCCAAGCTGCCTGCAATTGGCATTACATTTGCATGCCAGCCAGGAATGTTAACACCTCATCTATGAATGCTGTTGGCAGCACAGAAAAGTGTTGAGAAGGAAAGGTGCCACGCCCCCCCTCAGACGAAACAGCGGGAGACTGGGCTTCTTCTGCAATGATGTGGCAGCCCTCCTCCAGCGGGCGTGGCCTTCCTAGTATTAAAGCAGTAGGATCAGCCATACTATGCCTGGGAAAAAAACACATATATAAGTAGATAAAGACTTGATCTACTTACATAACACATGTATTATACTGTCCACGTTTTGATTTTAGTGAATGCTATATAGTAAATGACGAGAATTCTGTTCCTGGTGGGGGCCATGTCTTTTGCCCACAGTTAAGGCTAACTCGTGATGTAATTTCTGCCCTTTACTTTTTTTCTTGTCTCCTCCAATCGCTGAGTCGCCTCAGCCTTGCTTGTAAACACAACTGAGTAGGGGATTAGGTTTCAGATAAGCAGCTAGGCAGGGAAATAAAGGAAAGAGGAGAAATATAGTATAGATAAAAAGAACCCCCAGCATGCAATTCTTTGGCACGACTACTAAAGGGCCAGTGCTCCTTAAGTATGTGATAACTCCAAATCATAACAGCAGAAAAAGTTTTGAAAGTTTTGTATGCAGGATTAGCATCTTTATCACTTATACACTCAGACCAGTTGCTGTTGAAATTTGATTTTTATGGTGACAATACCGCTTTAAGGTGGCCACTAACAGTCCAAATTGTAGCGAAAAATCGTTTGAGCGATCAGAAATTCTGATCAGATTGGTTGTAAATAATCTCCGTTGATGAGCACAATCTGTTACAAACGATTATAAAAATTGTCATTCGATTGGATTTCCATCTAACCAAAATTTGGATTTTCTTGCTGGTTGTGATAGATTGGAAGCAAAGATTGGTTCGTTGATGGTGTAGTGAGCGATTTTTCTTCCGATCAGAATTATCTGATCGCTTGAACAATTTTGATCGTTAGTGGCCACCTTTAGACGGGATAGAAGTGAGAGAGTTAAATAAGGTAAATGAACAGCCTGTAAAGATGGCCATACATTAGGCAACTTGTCGGCCAATCGACCATCTGATTTGATTATTATAATCGAAATCAGATCAGATGAAAATTGGTGCCGCCAAGCGTATGCCTGATCGACAATGCGACCAATTTGGGGCCTAAAATGGTCGCATGTATTGGTTGGACAAGCTGCAAGTTGCCGGGCCATTGTGGTCGGTCAGCTTTGAGACGGTAACGGCGAGCGGTATCGGGATGCGCGACGAACCCGATGAAACTTAGTATGTAATGTGTGCATTTATACATTATCCGTCCCATGTCGCGATGTTTATCCATCTTCCAAATCCCCGCTCTTCCGTTAGCCCCATAAACGCTGCCGGCGCATAGCATGCCAGCGTGTGATGTCATACGCCACAACAGTGGCGTAAATGCGGCTTTGGAAGAGCGATGGATTCTGAAGTGGGACGGGCACCGCGACACAGGACAGGTAATGTATGTATGCACACATTACCGACACATTTATTCATTAGGAGAATAGCGGTGGATGCGGCGGGCCCGCCCAATTCCCAAGAGATTTAAAGGGGCACTATGGCGAAACATTGTAAAATTTAAAATATGTGCAAACGTAGACAAATAAGTGTTTTTTTTCTTACCCTGAGTAAAATGAGCCATAAATTACTTTTCTCCTATAATGCCTACTTACAGTAGGTAGTAGAAATCTGACAGAAGTGACAGGTTTTGGACTAGTCCATCTCTTCATAGGGTATTCTCAGCAAGGCTTTTATTCTTTATAAAGATATTTCATAAAAAGGATTTAAACAATGATGCTGGCCACCTTCCCTGCTCGCTACACAGTTGGACAGAGCAACTGCCATTCACTAAGTGCTTCTGAAAATAAATAAATCCCTGAGAATCCCCCATGAAAAGATGGACTAGTCCAAAACCTGTCACTTCTGTCAGATTTCTACTACCTACTGTAAGTGACAGCAACATAGGAGAAAAGTCATTTATGGCTCATTTTACTCTGGAAGAAACATACTTATTATTTGTTTATATTGCACATTTTAAATTTTACACTTTTTCGCCATAGTGCCCCTTTCATGCTGAAATTGATCTGGAATCGCTCTGTGGTGTATGGGCAACTAACAGATCTCTCTCTAATCAGATCTGATCAGAGAAAGATTTGTCTGTTGGCTGAATCTGCCCATCATCGCTAGATGTATGACCACCTTTACCCATAGCTCCCAACTGTCCCTTTTTTGGAGGGACAGTTCCTCTTTGGGAGCCCTGTCCCTCTGTCCCTCTTTCCTCCCCATTTGTCCCTTTTTCAGGACTTTGTCCCTATTTCTATGTAAATATATATATTTCTATACTAAAAATGTGTTTGACTCTAAACTTTATTCACTTCCTTTAAATTGATATATTACTAATTTGAAAATGTTACTATGAAGGAAAATGAACCAAGATAGAAAGGACCAGTGTGGTTTCAATTATAAAACCTATTTTTCTTATGAAATCTTTATAGTATGCGTGACTAGAGGCGTGGTGAGGGCGTGGCCAGGGGTGTGGCAGAGGCATGGCTTAAGTGTCCCTTTTTCTCATCTCAAAAAGTTGGGAGGTATGCCTTTACAGTTTATGGGAGTTATTTAAAAAACAAACAAACCATGAAGCAGATACTTACCTAAGGAGAGGGAAGGCTCTGGGCTTTTCCACTCCTCTCCCGGTGCCCTCGGTGCAGCTCTGGCTTCCCCGTTAGAATCCCCCGCCGTGGGGGACTTCAGAAGTCTTTGGGAGCAGAGTGCATGCGTGAGCGTGCGAGACAGTGTGATCACACCTGCGCAGTACGGAGCCGCTCATCTTCAGGAGCACTCTGTCCCCCCAAAGACTTGCGAAGCCTCCCTTCGGCGGCGGAGAGAGCAGTATTTGACTCAGTTGAATACTGCTAACGGGGGAGCCAGCACTGTAATGAGGGATCCGTGAGCAGAGCGGGAAAGCTCTATAGGACCCAGAGCCTTCCGGCTCCTTAGGTAAGTATCTACTTCATTTTTTTTTTAATTTAGTTCCCATTGACTTTAAGGGTGAAAGTAAGAAGGATGATTTCTGCGCAGCTGTTAGAAGATCACAATTTAGGGCATTTTCTATAATTACGTTTCTCCTGAAGATGAATGATGAGGCCGGCATGCTCTGACTCAGCTGTGTTTTCCAGAACAGGTCACATTGCAGAGCAGGCTGTGCCAAGAAACGGACGCGGCATTGTAGGTGCGGCACCTGCCTGGCTGTTACCGGCAACCAGGGACTGGGGAGGGGACACAGATCACCTCAGGGCGGCATTGTAGGTGTGGCACCTGCCTGGCTGTTACCGGCAACCAGGGACTGGGGAGGGGACACAGATCACCTCAGGGCAGCATTGTAGGTGCGGCACCTGCCTGTCTGTTACCGGCAACCAGGGACTGGGGAGGAGACACAGATCACCTCAGGGCAGCATTGTAGGTGCGGCACCTGCCTGTCTGTTACCGGCAACCAGGGACTGGGGAGGGGACACAGATCACCTCAGGGCGGCATTGTAGGTGTGGCACCTGCCTGGCTGTTACCGGCAACCAGGGACTGGGGAGGGGACACAGATCACCTCAGGGCAGCATTGTAGCTGCGGCACCTGCCTGGCTGTTACCGGCAACCAGGGACTGGGGAGGGGACACAGATCACCTCAGGGCAGCATTGTAGGTGCGGCACCTGCCTGGCTGTTACCGGCAACCAGGGACTGGGGAGGGGACACAGATCACCTCAGGGCAGCATTGTAGGTGCGGCACCTGCCTGGCTGTTACCGGCAACCAGGGACTGGGGAGGGGACACAGATCACCTCAGGGCGGCATTGTAGGTGTGGCACCTGCCTGGCTGTTACCGGCAACCAGGGACTGGGGATGGGGACACAGATCACCTCAGGGCAGCATTGTAGGTGCGGCACCTGCCTGTCTGTTACCGGCAACCAGGGACTGGGGAGGGGACACAGATCACCTCAGGGCGGCATTGTAGGTGTGGCACCTGCCTGGCTGTTACCGGCAACCAGGGACTGGGGAGGGGACACAGATCACCTCAGGGCAGCATTGTAGGTGCAGCACCTGCCTGGCTGTTACCGGTAACCAGAGACTGGGGAGGGGACACAGATCACCTCAGGGCGGCATTGTAGGTGTGGCACCTGCCTGGCTGTTACCGGCAACCAGGGACTGGGGAGGGGGACACAGATCACCTCAGGGCAGCATTGTAGGTGCGGCACCTGCCTGTCTGTTACCGGCAACCAGGGACTGGGGAGGGGACACAGATCACCTCAGGGCAGCATTGTAGCTGCGGGCACCTGCCTGGCTGTTACCGGCAACCAGGGACTGGGGAGGAGACACAGATCACCTCAGGGCAGCATTGTAGGTGCAGCACCTGCCTGGCTGTTACCGGCAACCAGGGACTGGGGAGGGGGACACAGATCACCTCAGGGCAGCATTGTAGGTGCGGCACCTGCCTGGCTATTACCGGCAACCAGGGACTGGGGAGGGGACACAGATCACCTCAGGGCAGCATTGTAGCTGCGGCACCTGCCTGGCTGTTACCGGCAACCAGGGACTGGGGAGGGGGACACAGATCACCTCAGGGCAGCATTGTAGGTGCGGCACCTGCCTGGCTATTACCGGCAACCAGGGACTGGGGAGGGGACACAGATCACCTCAGGGCAGCATTGTAGCTGCGGCACCTGCCTGGCTGTTACCGGCAACCAGGGACTGGGGAGGGGACACAGATCACCTCAGGGCAGCATTGTAGCTGCGGCACCTGCCTGGCTGTTACCGGCAACCAGGGACTGGGGAGGGGACACAGATCACCTCAGGGCAGCATTGTAGCTGCGGCACCTGCCTGGCTGTTACCGGCAACCAGGGACTGGGGAGGGGACACAGATCACCTCAGGGCGGCATTGTAGCTGCGGCACCTGCCTGGCTGTTACCGGCAACCAGGGACTGGGGAGGGGACACAGATCACCTAAGGGCAGCATTGTAGCTGCGGCACCTGCCTGGCTGTTACCGGCAACCAGGGACTGGGGAGGGGACACAGATCACCTCAGGGCAGCATTGTAGGTGCGGCACCTGCCTGTCTGTTACCGGCAACCAGGGACTGGGGAGGGGACACAGATCACCTCAGGGCAGCATTGTAGGTGCAGCACCTGCCTGTCTGTTACCGGCAACCAGGGACTGGGGAGGGGACACAGATCACCTCAGGGCGGCATTGTAGCTGCGGCACCTGCCTGGCTGTTACCGGCAACCAGGGACTGGGGAGGAGACACAGATCACCTCAGGGCAGCATTGTAGGTGCGGCACCTGCCTGTCTGTTACCGGCAACCAGGGACTGGGGAGGGGACACAGATCACCTCAGGCTCTGGCATTTTTTATTTATTTTTTACTTTTTGTAAATCTTGTACAGTATTATAGCTTTTCATGGGACCGCACAGGAGATATAACGCTGTGATATAATGTAAAGCAGTCCGTGTACAGCGTGTAAAGTCCTAATGGAAGTGACATCACATAGATGTAGAGCTATGCCGAGATGAATGGCGCCAAGAGCACCAAATCTCTGTGATCTCTGGAGAGCACCAAATCTCTGTGATCTCTGGAGAGCACCAAATCTCAGTGATCTCTGGAGAGCACCAAATCTCCGTGATCTCTGGAGAGCACCAAATCTCTGTGATCTCTGGAGAGCACCAAATCTCAGTGATCTCTGGAGAGCACCAAATCTCAGTGATCTCTGGAGAGTACCAAATCTCTGTGATCTCTGGAGAGCACCAAATCTCAGTGATCTCTGGAGAGTACCAAATCTCTGTGATCTCTGGAGAGTACCAAATCTCTGTGATCTCTGGAGAGCACCAAATCTCAGTGATCTCTGGAGAGCACCAAATCTCAGTGATCTCTGGAGAGCAATAAATCATCAGTGATCTCTGGAGAGCAACAAATCTCCGTGATCTCTGGAGAGCAACAAATCGCTGTGATCTCTGGAGAGCAATAAATCATCAGTGATCTCTGGAGAGCAACAAATCGCTGTGATCTCTGGAGAGCAATAAATCATCAGTGATCTCTGGAGAGCACCAAATCTCTGTGATCTCTGGAGAGCAACAAATCATCAGTGATCTCTGGAGAGTACCAAATCTCAGTGATCTCTGGAGAGTACCAAATCTCAGTGATCTCTGGAGAGCACCAAATCTCAGTGATCTCTGGAGAGTACCAAATCTCAGTGATCTCTGGAGAGCAACAAATCATCAGTGATCTCTGGAGAGCAACAAATCATCAGTGATCTCTGGAGAGTACCAAATCTCAGTGATCTCTGGAGAGTACCAAATCTCAGTGATCTCTGGAGAGTATCAAATCTCAGTGATCTCTGGAGGGCAACACATCTCAGTGATCTCTGGAGAGCAACAAATCTCAGTGATCTCTGGAGAGCAACAAATCATCAGTGATCTCTGGAGAGCAACAAATCATCAGTGATCTCTGGAGAGCAACAAATCATCAGTGATCTCTGGAGAGCACCAAATCTCTGTGATCTCTGGAGAGCACCAAATCTCAGTGATCTCTGGAGTGCACCAAATCTCAGTGATCTCTGGAGAGCACCAAATCTCAGTGATCTCTGGAGAGCACCAAATCTCAGTGATCTCTGGAGAGCACCAAATCTTAGTGATCTCTGGAGAGCACCAAATCTCAGTGATCTCTGGAGAGCACCAAATCTCAGTGATCTCTGGAGAGCACCAAATCTCAGTGATCTCTGGAGTGCACTAAATCTCTGTGATCTCTGGAGAGCACCAAATCTCCGTGATCTCTGGAGAGCACCAAATCTCCGTGATCTCTGGAGAGCAACAAATCTCCGTGATCTCTGGAGAGCAACAAATCTCCGTGATCTCTGGAGAGCAACAAATCTCCGTGATCTCTGGAGAGCAACAAATCTCCGTGATCTCTGGAGAGCAGCAAATCTCCGTGATCTCTGGAGAGCAACACATCTCCGTGATCTCTGGAGAGCACCAAATCTCAGTGATCTCTGGAGAGCACCAAATCTCAGTGATCTCTGGAGAGCACCAAATCTCAGTGATCTCTGGAGAGCACCAAATCTCAGTGATCTCTGGAGTGCACTAAATCTCTGTGATCTCTGGAGAGCACTAAATCTCAGTGATCTCTGGAGTGCACCGAATCTCAGTGATCTCTGGAGAGCACCGAATCTCAGTGATCTCTGGAGAGCACCGAATCTCAGTGATCTCTGGAGAGCACCGGATCTCAGTGATCTCTGGAGTGCACCAAATCTCAGTGATCTCTGGAGTGCACCGAATCTCAGTGATCTCTGGAGTGCACCGAATCTCAGTGATCTCTGGAGTGCACCGAATCTCAGTGATCTCTGGAGTGCACCGAATCTCAGTGATCTCTGGAGTGCACCGAATCTCAGTGTTCTCTGGAGAGCACCGGATCTCAGTGATCTCTGGAGAGCAAGGGATCTCAGTGATCTCTGGAGAGCACCGGATCTCAGTGATCTCTGGAGAGCACCAAATCTCTGTGATCTCTGGAGTGCACCAAATCTCTGTGATCTCTGGAGTGCACCAAATCTCTGTGATCTCTGGAGAGCAACAAATCTCTGTGATCTCTGGAGAGCACCAAATCTCAGTGATCTCTGGAGAGCACCAAATCTCAGTGATCTCTGGAGAGCACCAAATCTCAGTGATCTCTGGAGAGCACCAAATCTCTGATCTCTGGGGTGCAACATATCTCTGTGATCTCCGGAGAGCACCAAGTCTCTGTGATATCTGGAGCAACAAATCTAAATTAATCTCTGCATGATACCATATCTAGAATAATCTGTCACTGGTACAACATTTCAGCTATTCTTTACAAACCGAGTAAAGCCCAGAACTTCCTCAGCGCCCAGCCTTAAACTTGCATCATTTTCATGAATGTACTTCTCCTATAACATGAATAACATACTGTTTGTCAGATATGAGCTTTCCGTACACTCTTTGTATTCTGCAGATCTCCCCGGAGCTTTCACTGACTGAAGTCCAACAGTGTCAAACTCCTCCTGTGTTTTCTGCGCTCCGCCAGCGTCAGACAATCGAAGAAGAAAGTTTTGTTTTTTGTACCGTCTGGCATATAATATAGTTATAAGTCTCCCCGAGTTCTGCGGGTTCCTCACTTTTAACAAGTAGATGTGTCACGGCGCTCTGTGGCTGACATGTTTGCGGGGAAATAAATTACATCGCTTTTGTCTTTTCCAATTCAGTCTCGGCGTTTATCAAACGCGGCGTGCCACGGAAGGTGGCATCATTTCCGCGCTTCTTTCTTCTTCTATTATATTTTTTTCTGTTCTTGTTTATTGAGTGGTTATATAATTATCTTCTTTTCAAGGAAAGATACAAAGATTTTCCTTTTTCTCCCGTTCTGCGGAGTCTTCTTGGCAAGAGACCGGAGGTGAAAATACCGTGCGTTTAATTTGTAAATTACAATGTGCGGGATTGTAGCGAGAGACGTGCGGAGTGCGCCGGGGCTAATGGGGCTTGTCAGACGCTTTGCGACGCTCGGGCTGCGGCATTCATCGTGCGGCGGCCCCCGGCTCTGCCGAGAGTGAGTGCTAAATGAATAGTTTGGGTTAAACGCGGTTGTTTCACGCGCGACAGAATGATAGAGGAACAAAAGGCGCGGATCTCGCTCTTGAACGGAGAGTGGGCGATGATTTTTGGTCGCCTTTATTAGATTTAAACAAATTCACTGAATTAAAAGAAAATAATGTCTAAAGTGGAATAGACTGAGAAAGTTTGTTTTGTTAGAAGCCAAGTGTGATCAGGGAGTCCAGCCTAGGAAAGACTTGTAAGCTTGATGGGACAGGTCCTCTTCCCCTCCTACTTTATCCTATGTTCTCCCATCCCTTAGATTGTAAGCCTGATGAGTCAGGTCCTCTTCCCCTGATACTTTATCCTATGTTCCCCCATCCCTTAGATTGTAAGCCTGATGAGTCAGGTCCTCTTCCCTCCTCCTACTGTATCCTGTGTTCCCTCACCTCTTGGATTGTAGCCTGATGGGACAGGTCCTCTTCCCTCCTACTGTATCCTGTGTTCCCTCACCTCTAGATTTTAAGTTTGAAAAGGACAGGTCCTCTTCCGCTTCGGCTTTCCACAGCGGTAATCGGAAATTGCCTTTCGCAGATCTGAATTCCATTGATATGTCGTATCACCGCTTCTCGGAAATTTTAGGTCAGTCATAGAATTCAGAAGCATTGGACCAGAGAATGCAGATTTTTTTTTTTTTCCCCTTGACAATCGGATTACCGTGGTAATTTTTTTAAATATTTGTTTTTTTTTTCTATAAAGAAAATCTAAACTGAAAGTTAAAATTCAAAATATGCAAACACACATCATACTTACCTCCCCTCCCGTGTAGTCTACTCCTCAATCTCTTTCTCCTCCTCAATCTCTTTCTCCTCCTCAATCTCTTTCTCCTCCTCAATCTCTTTCTCCTCCTCAATCTTTCTCCTCCTCAATCTCTTTCTCCTCCTCAATCTCTTTCTCCTCCTCAATCTTTCTCCTCCTCAATCTCTTTCTCCTCCTCAATCTCTTTCTCCTCCTCAATCTCTTTCTCCTCCTCAATCTCTTTCTTCTCCTAAATCTCTTTCTCCTCCTCAATCTCTTTCTCCTCCTCAATCTCTTTCTCCTCCTCAATCTCTTTCTCCTCCTCAATCTCTTTCTCCTCTCCTGCGTCCTGTTTGTCCACTGTGATCGATGGAATTTTCTATCCTCCATTTTGAAAATGGTCAATACCCATAACAGCTTTCTGTTCAGCACACTGTTAACTTGCAATGTCGCCTGACAGCAACTGATCTATAACTGACAGCAACTGATGTATTTCAGTTCTGACTAATGAATCTTGTCAGAACTGGAAGGAATCGTTGTAAGAAGAAAATGATGAGCTTCTGAGAGGAACTGACGGTGAGGTAAGTATGTAATATTAATTTGCAGGTACATCATGTGTTTATTTAAAAAAAACTTAAATAGAAACCGTTAGCGAGAATTGAACTTCATCCCAATCAGTAGCTGATACCCCCTTTTACATGAGAAATCTATTCCTTTTATCAAATGGATCATCATGGGGGTCAGTATGGCTAATATTGTAGTAAAACCCCTCCCACACTGATGTCAGGACCATCCTGATAGTTTCCTGTCTGTGAACCTCGTTGCATTGTGGGAAATAACAGCTGTTTACAGCGGTTTCCAACTGCCAAAAAAGCAAGCAGTATCTCCTTCCAGTGATCTCACCTGCCAGCAGTAAAAATGTCACCATGTGATAAATGTCAGCATGTAAATCAGGGAGAGGAAATATTTTACAATGTAAAAATGAAGCACTTCATTACATTGTTTTCACTGGAGTTCCTCTTTAAGAAAACAGGATGGTCTTTTTGATGGACTCGATTATAGAAAAAAGAACAAAGCTTTTCTGAGATAAACTCTTACAACCCGGCAGCGACTCCCCCATGTCCCATCTCCCGGCCATTGCCAGTTCTGTGCGTGATACGGCGTGCCGGTGACAACTGAACAACCGCCAGGCTTAAAAGGAAGCGGCGGCCCTCACGCTGTGACCGCCGGGGATTTGCATCTGCGTGTCATCCGGATATCTGAGCGTCGGAATTAAAAAACCAAGACAGGTCGGCGTAGAAACAGCACAGCCCTCCTCCCCATCCTTTCATCCTGATGATGTAGAATTCTCCGGAACATCATGACCGCTTCCAGTAACTTCTGTCTGCCCCTCAGGTGAGGACTGTCGCGAATAATGCAGACCTGGTGACGCAGGCAGGATCAGAAAGCTGCGAATGTCGACACCGGTTCCCGGGGGAATGCAACAAAGCGCAGCTTATGTGAAGCCCGCGACGCACGGCTGCCAGTGTAAAACGCGGCTGTGAGGGAAACTCGCTGGCTGCTGTGACGGTGATAAAAGTCACATGACACTGTGGGCAGCACGGCAGCGTAATGGTTAGCACTGTCGCCTTGCAGCGCAGGGTCCCCGATTCGAATCCCAGCTAGGTCAGCGGTGGCTGGATAGTGTAGTGGTTAAGGGCTCTATCTCTGACACAGGAGACCTGGGTTCGAATCTCGACTCTGTCTGTTTAGTAAGCCAGCACCTATTCAGTAGGAGACCTTGGGCAAGTCTCCCTAACACTGCTACTGCCTGTAGAGCGTGCCCTAGTGGCTGCAGCTCTGGCGCTTTGAGTCCGCCAGGAGAAAAGTGCAATATAAATGTTCTGTGTTTTGTTTTGTTGTGTTTGTAGGTCAACATCTGCACGGAGTTTGTACGTTCTCCGCGTGTCTGTGTGGGTTTCCTCCGGGCACTACGGTTTCCTCCCACATCTCAAAAAAACATACGGATAGGTTAATTGGCTTCCCCCTAAATTGGCCCTAGACTACGATACATACACTACATGATACATACATAGACATATGACCGTGGTAGGGATTAGATTGTGAGCCCCTCTGAGGGACAGTTAGTGACAAGACCATATATACTCTGTGCAGCGCTATGACAATATATAAATACTAAATAATCTGAGTAGCTGAACCGCCATTGGCAACAGATGTCACCACACGGCCACACCCCCTCTGAGATCTGATTGGCTCAGTCAGAGGGCGGAGTAAGTTGTATTAGGGCCCAACACAAGGTGACGGCTTGGCTTCCCCCTGCTTGTCACTTGGCTTTTATGCAAAGTAAAGGGAAAGGTAGATACTTACCTCAGTAGTGGGACGCCTGTAGATGCTCCCATGTCCCTCTGGACCCCACCAATGCTGGCCAGGACTCTCTCCTCTTTTGTCAGACAAGCATCCGTCTGTGCACGGGCGTACTGCGCATGCGCGGATACAGAGCCACTCGTGCACAGAAGGAAACTATGCGTGAGTAGCTTTGTGCTACTGAGAATGTGCAGGCCATACTCACATGGAAGTGCTCCCAAGAGAGCATATCCCAGAAGCCCTTGAGGGTCCCAGCACAGCACCAATGGGCTCAAGAATGGGGGAAGCTTCTGTGGTATCCAAAGGCTTCTCTCTACTTAAGTAATCTAACTTAAATGTTTTCATTGCATCGTTTGTTCCCAGCATTACATCCATGTACAGCAGCCCCATCTCATTCCATGTGCAGCCCCCTCTTCCATGTTTAGCAGCCCCCTCCCATTCCATTTGCATCCCCCTCTTCCATGTGTAGCATCCATGTACAGCAGCCCTCTACCATTCCATGTGCAGCCCCCTCTTCCATTTGTATCATCCATGTACAGCAGCACCTCCCATTCCCTGTGCAGCCCCCTCTTCCATGTTTAACATCCATGTGCAGTAGCCCCCTCCAATTCCGTGTGCAGCCCCTTCTTCCATGTGTACCATCCATGTACTGTAGCCCCTCCCATTCCATGTGCAGCCCCCTCTTCCATGTGTAACATCCATGTGCAGCAGTCCTCCTCCTATTCCTTGTGCAGCCCCCTTCACCTGTGCGTAACATTCATGTACAGCAGCCCCCCTTCTCATTCCATGTGCAGCCCCCTCGTCCTTGTGTGACATCTATGTGCTGCAGCCCCTCAGTTTAAAGCTTAGCCCTGTGGGACAGCAGTAGCACTTGTTCCGGCCTTTGTGTCCTATGCAGAGTCCAGCCCTGGTGCAATGATAGTCAGAAAGCAATCCACGTGAAAGCTGTGCAATAACAAAGAATCATGCACGAGGCAGAGACTATTTCACGCCTTCCTAGGACTGAGTTTTAACCCATTGCTCCCTACTCTTGCCCCGTCCTCCCCACTCTTGCCCCCGTGCGTGCGTCTTAAGGGTCAGGGAGAGTTTAACAGCACTTGGCAGGTTACGCCGCGTTCTGTAGTAAATGCCAAGTGAAGGAGATTTTAATTTGACTGTAATGCAATTCTTAAACAGAATCGCTCTAAAAATAATCCTGACTTAATGGTTCTATTAGGAAGCTTTCTAAAAGTAAAGGGTAAAAATTTAATAAACGTCGGAGGTTTTCGTGCGGAGGCCGCGTGGCTCCGGTCATGTCCTAAATAGGCAGCGAACAGAGCGACTCGGGCTTAGATACAAGATACAGAGAGATACAGGCGATCCAGAGTCCTAGAGTGGACCCAGTGAATCCGGTGCAGATATCGGCAGCTTAGATACCAGATACAGAGAGATAGAGGCAATCCAGAGTCCTAGAGCGGACCCGGTGAATCCGGTGCCTGGATCGGCAGCTTAGATACAAGATACAGAGAGATAGAGGGAATCAGGGGCGTAGCAATGGTGGTTGCAGAGGTTGTGACCGCATCGGGGCCCGGACCAATAGCTCTCTATTGGTCCTGTGCTTATAATAATCACATCTAAAGATGCTTTGAATAGTGGTAATCATTAACAAACTGCTCCCCATCCCCTCCTTGCACCTCAGACACTGTAGTTGCCATTGGCAGGTTTTGGTGCGCCGTATCAATTGTCATGTATAGAGTGCTTGGGGGGCCCCATTGTAAAACCTGCATCGGGGCCCACAGCTCCCTAGCTACGCCACTGGAGGGAATCCAGAGTCCTAGAGTGGACCCGGTGAATCTGGTGCCTGGATCGGCAGCTTAGATACCAGATACAGAGACATAGCGGCAATCCAGAGTCCTAGAGCGAATCCGGTGCAGAGATCGTCAGCTTAGATACCAGATACAGAGAGATGGAGGCAATCCAGAGTCCTGGAGCGGATCCGGTGTCTGGATCGGCAGCTTAGATACGAGACACAGAGAGATGGAGGCAATCCAGACAGGGACGGATCTAGGGGGGGGGGGGGGGGGCAAGCGGGTATCTTGCCCCAGGCGCAGTTTGTTGAATTCTTAAAAAGGCGGCAAAATGAATGGCAGTTTAGGCGCCAAAACCTGACCTTTAGGCGCCAAAACCTGACCTTGCCCCAGGCGCAACTTGGTCTTGATCTGTCCCTGAATCCAGAGTCCTGGAGCGGATCTGGTGTCTGGATCGGCAGCTTAGATACGAGACACAGAGAGATGGAGGCGATGGTAATACGCTCCAGGGGTAGAGCGGATCCGGTGAATGGGGCGAGGGTATCGGCAGCCGTCTAATTGGCGTCTGTGGCAATGATCGGTAACTAGGCAGCGAGTTGAGTGCTTGATGTCAGTAGCTGCTCATCTACTATGATCAGAACTATGAGGCCGGTTTCAGACTGCCGATTGGCGGTAGCGTTGCGATGCGGTCCGGTGACAGCACCGTGCTGCCAAAACCAGGCCTTCGGGGATTACTGCGTTAGTATGCGGTAATCTCCGCCTGGCAGCCAGCGAAGCAGGAACGTGACGCCCACCTCCTGTTGGCCAATCGAATGAATAGTGTTGGTCACTAGGAGCGTTCATGTTACAATGAGCGACGGGTAAGTGTATAGTTGAAAATCGGTAATTTACATAACCAATATTTTTACTAGCGGCACCACCCAGAGCTCAACTCACACATTGATGCCGCAAAATGCATCATAGAAGGGGGTATAGTGATGGGTGATACGGGCATATCAAGATATCTGTGCTATCATATACTGTATATGATTACATGTGCTGCTATCCTAGCTTACTGCTGTTACTGACTATGCTAATGACTGCACTTGGGGGGCCACAGGGTACTATGGCTGCATTTGGGTCAGTGGCTCACTTGCTGTTTCAGCAGATCAAAAATTTCATCTTAAGAGACTCAAGTTTTTGTATCAGCTTATACATAAAGTTGACTTACTTCCGAGTAAATATGTATACGTGTATTTTATATATGTGACCAAATGTAACTGCAGTAGTTATGTCTCTACTTCCAACTCCCTTCTACCTTAAAGGGATACTGTAGGGGGGTCAGGGGAAAATGAGTTGAAGTTACCCGGAGCTTCTAATGGTCCCCCGCAGACATCCTGCGCCCGCGCAGCCACTCCCTGATGCTCTGGCCCCGCCTCCAGTTCACTTCTGGAATTTTAGACTTTAAAGTCTGAAAACCACTGCGCCTGCGTTGTCGTGTCCTCGAACCCGCTGATGTCACCAGGAGTGTACTGCGCAGACACAGACCATACTGGGCCTGCGCAGTATGCTCCTGGTGACATCAGCAGGAGTGAGGACTCGGCAACGCAGGCGCAGTGGTTTTTAGACTTGAAAGTCTAAAATTCCAGAAGTGAACTGGAGGCGGGGCCGGAGCATCGGGGAGTGGCTCCGCGGGTACAGGATCTCTGCGGGGGGCCGTTAGAAGCCCCGGGTAAGTTCAACTCATTTTCCCCCGACCCCCCTACAGTATCCCAAACCCATTCCTTCATTTGCTTTTTCCCCTTTTTTTTTGCATTAACTTTTCTCCATTTTTGACTTTTTGTTACTTCCCACATCTTCTCTACTACATCCTTGCTCTCCTACTTTTCTCAGTTGACATCAGGCTTGCATTGAGAGTGAACAGTCCAAGGATAGGTTCGCACACCAGCTTCTCCAAAGAGCCAAAAGGTAGTTTTATTTCACCATAATGCTATGATAGATGTAGCTTTGCATCTAAGGTTCTGCACCCTCAATATACGGAAAGGTGTGCCGCTCCTAACCACAGGACTGCATTGCATTGGGAGTGGACTGGAAAAGGAAGTAATTGATCAGGAGGAGAGGGTACTATGGGGAAAGGGGGATGCGTAGCTCAAAGTGGGCTTACCACCCCCATAGTGTTAAGAATAAAAATTGGGCTGGGGATGAGGGCAATTACTATGGGCAGCACGGTGGCGTAGTGGTTAGCTCCCTCGCCTTGCAGCGCTGGGTCCCTGGTTCGAATCCCAGCCAGGGCACTATCTGCAAAGAGTTTGTATGTTCTCCCCGTGTCTGTGTGGGTTTCCTCCGGGCACTCCGGTTTCCTCCCACATTCCAAAAACATACGGATAAGTTAATTGGCTCCCCCTAAAATTGGCCCTAGACTACAGTACGTTCACTACATAATATAGACATATGGCAATGGTAGGGATTAGATTGTGAGCTCCTTTGAGGGACAGTAAGTGACAAGATATATATATATACACTGTACAGCGCTGCGTAATATGTCGGCGCTATATAAATACTAAATAATAATAATAATAATTACTTGGAGGTGGCAGGGCAGTGATACATGTCTTCCATTGCTCTGCCTCATGCTACTCTACAGACTCTTCCATTGCCCCTCCTCCTGCCTGTTTTACAAACTCTGAGCCACTGCCCCGCCTCCTGCCTGCTCTTCAAAATCTGTGCCCTTTCTCATACCTCCTACTTGCTCTACAGATGCAGTTACATTGCCCCGCCTCCTATCTGCTCTACACACTCTGAGCCACTGCCTAGCCTCCTGCCTGCTCGTCAGACTCTATGCCATTGCCCCACCTGCGGTACGGACATAATTCCATTGCTCCGCCTCTTATCTGCTCTACAGACTCTGTCATTGCCTCGCCCCCTGAATGCTCTACAAATATTTTTCATTGCCCCTGCTCCTGGCTGTTCTACACACTCTGAACCACTGCCCCACCTCCTGCCTGCTCTACAGATGCAGTTCCATTGCCCCGCCTCCTGCCTGCTCTACAGATGCAGTTCCATTGCCCCGCCTCCTGCCTGCTCTACAGATGCAGTTCCATTGCCCCGCCTCCTGCCTGCTCTACAGACGCAGTTCCATTGCCCCGCCTCCTGCCTAGTCTACAGACACAGTTCCATTGCCCCGCCTCCTGCCTGTTCTACGGACGCAGTTCCATTGCCCGCCTCCTGCCTGCTTTACAGATGCAGTACCATTGCCCTGCCTCCTGCCTGCTCTACAGATGCAGTTGCATTGCCCCGCCTCCTGCCTGCTCTACAACCGCAGTTCCATTGCCCTGCCTCCTGCCTGCTCTACAGACACAGTTCCATTGCCTTGCCTCCTGCCTGCTCTACAGATGCAGTTCCCTTGCCCCGCCTCCTACCTGCTCTACAGATGCAGTTCCATTGTCCCGCCTCCTGCCTGCTCTTCAGATGCAGCACCATTGTCCTGCCTCCTGCCTGCTCTTCAGATGCAGCTCCATTGTCCTGCCTCCTGCCTGCTCTTCAGATGCAGCTCCATTGTCCTGCCTCCTGCCTGCTCTACAGATGCAGTTGCATTGCCCTGCCTCCTGCCTGCTCTACAGATGCAGTTCCATTGCCCTGCCTCCTGCCTGCTCTACAGATGCAGCACCATTGCCCTGCCTCCTGCCTGCTCTACAGATTTTATTTTTATTTATTTTATTTATTTGTTGTATTTATAAAGCGCCAACATATTACGCAGCGCTGATATTGCCCCGCCTCCTGCCTGTTCTACAGATGCAGTTCCATTGCCCCGCCTCCTGCCTGTTCTACAGATGCAGTTCCATTGCCCTGCCTGCTCTACAGATGCAGTTCCATTGCCCTGCCTCCTGCCTGATTTACAGATGCAGCACCATTGCCCCACCTCCTGCCTGTTCTACAGATGCAGTTCCATTGCCCCGCCTCCTACCTGCTCTACAGATGCAGTTCCATTGCCCTGCCTCCTGCCTGCTCTACAGATGCAGTTCCATTGCCCCGCCTCCTGCCTGTTCTACAGATGCAGTTCCATTGCCCTGCCTCCTGCCTGTTCTACAACCGCAGTTCCATTGCCCTGCCTCCTGCCTGTTCTACAGACGCAGTTCCATTGCCCTGCCTCCTGCCTGCTCTACAGACGCAGTTCCATTGCCCTGCCTCCTGCCTGTTCTACAGACGCAGTTCCATTGCCCTGCCTCCTGCCTGTTCTACATATTCAGTTCCATTGCCCTGCCTCCTGCCTGCTCTACAGAGATGCAGTTCCATTGCCCTGCCTCCTGCCTGTTCTACAGAGTCTGTAGAGTAGGCAGGAGGCGGGGCTGAGAAATGGAGGCGGGCTCTCTTCTGCATAGCCACGTGTGTCAGCAGTGATGGGCGGATTACAGACGTTTGTGTACGTATTTAACAATCTTAGGGAGGGTTAAACATTCAGCTACTTTATTTTGCTGCCCCTCAGCAGCTGGGAATATTTTGCAGTTCTGCTGAAAGAATAAATAAATATCAGAATCAAAAGTGATTAATTAAAGCAGAAAGCGAAAACCGCCATCTCCACCAAGAATGGGTGTCCTGGTCTCTATTAGCGAGATTAAACGCCGGCGCTGTTGTGTTTCTGTCTAGTCAACAGGCCTCATTTATGGATTTGACATAATTTATCAGGAGAACAGCCCATCGCTGCTCCGCAGACTCCGCCGCCGTGAATGATGCTTTCTTGTTTATTTCTCTGCCCCGCTTTTTGTTTTTCCTTCTTTTCATTCTCGGCGATATTTATAGTTTTCCAAAACCGGCAGCAGCGAATGAAGGCTAAATGTCAGATAAATGGTTATAAAATGTAGTTGCTCCCTCAGGACATAATGGAATAATGTCGCTGCCGCCGCACATACTCCATCCGTCTTATTAGATGTTTCTGTTACACGATCCGTCCCGGGATAATGTCCTCACACCGGCTGGAGGGGACACTCTCAGGACATCTATAGGAAACCTGAAATCACAATATGAGGCTGCGTGCTTGTCCCAGGTGTGACTCCACTGGCTGCATGCTTGTTCCAGGTGTGACTCCACTGGCAGCATGCTTGTTCCAGGTGTGACTCCACTGGCAGCATGCTTGTTCCAGGTGTGACTCCACTGGCTGCATGCTTGTTCCAGGTGTGACTCCACTGGCTGCATGCTTGTTCCAGATGTGACTCCACTGGCTGCATGCTTGTTCCAGATGTGACTCCACTGGCTGCATGCTTGTTCCAGGTGTGACTCCACTGGCTGCATGCTTGTTCCAGGTGTGACTCCACTGGCTGCATGCTTGTTCCAGGTGTGACTCCACTGGCAGCATGCTTGTTCCAGGTGTGACTCCACTGGCTGCATGCTTGTTCCAGGTGTGACTCCACTGGCTGCATGCTTGTTCCAGATGTGACTCCACTGGCTGCATGCTTGTTCCAGGTGTGACTCCACTGGCTGCATGCTTGTTCCCGGTGTGACTCCGCTGGCTGCATGCTTGTTCCAGGTGTGACTCCGCCGGCTGCATGCTTGTTCCAGGTGTGACTCCGCTGGCAGCATGCTTGTTCCAGGTGTGACTCCACTGGCAGCATGCTTGTCCCTGGTATGACTCCGCTGGCTGCATGCTTGTTCCAGGTGTGGCTTTGCTGGCTGCATGCTTGTTCCAGGTGTGTCTCCGCTGGCAGCATGCTTGTTCCAGGTGTGACTCCGCTGGCAGCATGCTTGTTCCAGGTGTGACTCCGCTGGCTGCATGCTTGTTCCAGGTGTGGCTCCGCTGGCTGCATGCTTGTTCCAGGTGTGACTCCGCTGGCAGCATGCTTGTCCCAGGTGTGGCTCCGCTGGCTGCATGCTTGTTCCAGGTGTGACTCCACTGGCTGCATGCTTGTTCCAGGTGTGACTCCGCTGGCAGCATGCTTGTCCCAGGTGTGGCTCCGCTGGCTGCATGCTTGTTCCAGGTGTGACTCCGCTGGCAGCATGCTTGTTCCCGGTGTGACTCCGCTGGCTGCATGCTTGTTCCCGGTGTGACTCCGCTGGCTGCATGCTTGTTCCAGGTGTGACTCTGCTGGCTGCATACTTGTTCCAGGTGTGACTCTGCTGGCTGCATACTTGTTCCAGGTGTGACTCCGCTGGCTGCATGCTTGTCCCAGGTGTGGCTCCGCTGGCTGCATGCTTGTTCCAGGTGTGACTCCGCTGGCAGCATGCTTGTTCCCGGTGTGACTCCGCTGGCTGCATGCTTGTTCCAGGTGTGACTCTGCTGGCTGCATACTTGTTCCAGGTGTGACTCTGCTGGCTGCATACTTGTTCCACGTGTGACTCCGCTGGCTGCATGCTTGTCCCAGGTGTGGCTCCGCTGGCTGCATGCTTGTTCCAGGTGTGACTCCGCTGGCAGCATGCTTGTTCCCGGTGTGACTCCGCTGGCTGCATGCTTGTTCCAGGTGTGACTCTGCTGGCTGCATACTTGTTCCAGGTGTGACTCTGCTGGCTGCATACTTGTTCCAGGTGTGACTCCGCTGGCTGCATGCTTGTCCCATGTGTGACTCCGCCGGCTGCATGCTTGTACCAGGTGTGACTCCGCTGGCTGCATGCTTGTTCCAGGTGTGACTCTGCTGGCTGCATACTTGTTCCAGGTGTGACTCTGCTGGCTGCATACTTGTTCCAGGTGTGACTCCGCTGGCTGCATGCTTGTCCCATGTGTGACTCCGCCGGCTGCATGCTTGTACCAGGTGTGACTCCGCTGGCTGCATGCTTGTCCCAGGTGTGACTCCGCTGGCTGCATGCTTGTTCCAGGTGTGACTCCACTGGCTGCATGCTTGTCCCAGGTGTGACTCCACCAGCTGCGAGCTTGTCCCGGGTGTGACTCCGCTGGCTGCGAGCTTGTCCCGGGTGTGACTCTGCTGGCTGCATGCTTGTTCCAGGTGTGACTTCACCAGCTGCGTGCTTGTCCCATGTGTGACTCCGCTGGCTGCATGCTTGTTCCAGGTGTGACTCTGTTGGCTGCATGCTTGTTCCAGGTGTGACTCTGCTGGCTGCATGCTTGTTCCAGGTGTGACTCCGCTGGCTGCATGCTTGTTCCAGGTGTGACTCCGCTGGCTGCATGCTTGTTCCAGGTGTGACTCCGCTGGCTGCATGCTTGTTCCAGGTGTGATTGTGCTGCCTGCATGCTTGTTCCAGGTGTGACTGTGCTGGCTTAATGCTAGTTCCGGGTGTGACTCCGCTGGCTGCATGCTTTTTCCAGGGGGTGTCTCTGCTGGCGGCATGCTTGTTCCAGGTGTGACTCTGCTGGCTGCATGCTTGTTCCAGGTCTGATTCTGCTAGCTGCATGCTTGTTCCAGGTGTGACTCTGCTGGCTGCATGCTTGTTCCAGGTGTAACTCTGCTGGCTGCATGCTTGTTCCAGGTCTGACTTTGCTAGCTGCATGCTTGTTCCAGGTGTAACTCCACTGGCTGCATGCTTGTTCCAGATATGAATCCGCCGTCTGCATGCTTGTTCCAGATGTGACTCTGCCGACTGCATGCTTGTTCCAGGTGTGACTGCACTGGCTGCATGCTTGTTCCATGCACGCCTTCACTGGCTGCATGCTTGTATTGGGTGTGACTCCACCAGTATCTAGATGTACATAGACTGTATTTAGGCGGCATCTGTGCTATAAACCAGTAGATCTGGAGGTACAGTTGGATAAATGGCTGTATATTTAGGCTGTATCTGTGCTATAAACCAGCAGATCTGGATGTACAGTTGGATAGATGGCTGTATAGTTAGGCTGTATCTGTGCTATAAACCAGCAGATCTGGAGGTACAGTTGGATAGATGGCTGTATAGTTAGGCTGTATCTGTGCTATAAACCAGCAGATCTGGATGTACAGTTGGATAAATGGCTGTATATTTAGGCTGTATCTGTGCTATAAACCAGCAGATTTGGAGGTACAGTTGGATAAATGGCTGTATATTCGGGCTGTATCTGTGCTATAAACCAGCAGATCTGGGGGTACAGTTGGATAAATGGCTGTATATTCGGGCTGTATCTGTGCTATAAACCAGCAGATCTGTGTGTACAGTTGGATAAAAGGCTGTATAGTTAGGCTGTATCTGTGCTATAAACCAGCAGATCTGGAGGTACAGTTGGATAAATGGCTGTATATTTAGGCTGTATCTGTGCTATAAACCAGCAGATCTGGAGGTACAGTTGGATAAATGGCTGTATAGTTAGGCTGTATCTGTGCTATAAACCAGCAGATCTGGAGGTACAGTTGGATAGATGGCTGTATAGTTAGGCTGTATCTGTGCTATAAACCAGCAGATCTGGAGGTACAGTTGGATAGATGGCTGTATAGTTAGGCTGTATCTGTGCTATAAACCAGCAGATCTGGAGGTACAGTTGGATAGATGGCTGTATAGTTAGGCTGTATCTGTGCTATAAACCAGCAGATCTGGAGGTACAGTTGGATAGATGGCTGTATAGTTAGGCTGTATCTGTGCTATAAACCAGCAGATCTGGAGGTACAGTTGGATAAATGGCTGTATATTTAGGCTGTATCTGTGCTATAAACCAGCAGATCTGGATGTACAGTTGGATAAATGGCTGTATATTTAGGCTGTATCTGTGCTATAAACCAGCAGATCTGGGGGTACAGTTGGATAAATGGCTGTATATTCGGGCTGTATCTGTGCTATAAACCAGCAGATCTGTGTGTACAGTTGGATAAATGGCTGTATAGTTAGGCTGTATCTGTGCTATAAACCAGCAGATCTGGAGGTACAGTTGGATAGATGGCTGTATAGTTAGGCTGTATCTGTGCTATAAACCAGCAGATCTGTGTGTACAGTTGGATAAATGGCTGTATAGTTAGGCTGTATCTGTGCTATAAACCAGCAGATCTGGAGGTACAGTTGGATAGATGGCTGTATAGTTAGGCTGTATCTGTGCTATAAACCAGCAGATCTGGAGGTACAGTTGGATAGATGGCTGTATAGTTAGGCTGTATCTGTGCTATAATCCAGCAGATCTGGAGGTACAGTTGGATAAATGGCTGTATATTTAGGCTGTATCCGTGCTATAAACCAGCAGATCTGGAGGTACAGTTGGATAAATGGCTGTATATTTAGGCTGTATCTGTGCTATAAACCAGCAGATCTGGATGTACAGTTGTATAAATGGCTGTATATTTAGGCTGTATCTGTGCTATAATCCAGCAGATCTGTATGTACAGTTGGATAAATGGCTGTATATTTAGGCTGTATCTCTGCTATAAACCAGCAGATCTGGATGTACAGTTGGATAGATGGCTGTATAGTTAGGCTGTATCTGTGCTATAAACCAGCAGATCTGGAGGTACAGTTGGATAGATGGCTGTATAGTTAGGCTGTATCTGTGCTATAAACCAGCAGATCTGGAGGTACAGTTGGATAAATGGCTGTATATTTAGGCTGTATCCGTGCTATAAACCAGCAGATCTGGAGGTACAGTTGGATAAATGGCTGTATAGTTAGGCTGTATCCGTGCTATATACCAGCAGATCTGGAGGTACAGTTGGATAAATGGCTGTATATTTAGGCTGTATCTGTGCTATAAACCAGCAGATCTGGAGGTACAGTTGGATAAATGGCTGTATATTTAGGCTGTATCCGTGCTATAAACCAGCAGATCTGGAGGTACAGTTGGATAAATGGCTGTATAGTTAGGCTGTATCCGTGCTATAAACCAGCAGATCTGGGGGTACAGTTGGATAAATGGCTGTATATTTAGGCTGTATCTCTGCTATAAACCAGCAGATCTGGATGTACAGTTGGATAAATGGCTGTATATCTAGGCTGTATCTGTGCTATAATCCAGCAGATCTGTATGTACAGTTGGATAAATGGCTGTATATTTAGGCTGTATCTGTGCTATAAACCAGCAGATCTGGATGTACAGTTGGATAAATGGCTGTATATTTAGGTGGAATCTGTGCTATAAACCAGCAGATCTGGAGGTACAGTTGGATAAATGGCTGTATATTTAGGCTGTATCTGTGCTATAAACCAGCAGATCTGGATGTACAGTTGGATAAATGGCTGTATAGTTCGGCTGTATCTGTGCTATAAACCAGCAGATCTGGAGGTATAGTTGGATAAATGGCTGTATATTTAGGCTGTATCTGTGCTATAAACCAGCAGATCTGGATGTACAGTTGGATAAATGGCTGTATAGTTCGGCTGTATCTGTGCTATAAACCAGCAGATCTGGATGTACAGTTGGATAAATGGCTGTATAGTTCGGCTGTATCTGTGCTATAAACCAGCAGATCTGGAGGTACAGTTGGATAAATGGCTGTATATTTAGGTGGAATCTGTGCTATAAACCAGCAGATCTGGAGGTACAGTTGGATAAATGGCTGTATATTTAGGCTGTATCTGTGCTATAAACCAGCAGATCTGGAGGTACAGTTGAATAAATGGCTGTATATTTAGGCTGTATCTGTGCTATAAACCAGCAGATCTGGAGGTACAGTTGGATAAATGGCTGTATATTTAGGCTGTATCTGTGCTATAAACCAGCAGATCTGGAGGTACAGTTAGATAAATGGCTGTATATTTAGGCTGTATCTGTGCTATAAACCAGCAGATCTGGATGTACAGTTGGATAAATGGCTGTATATTTAGGCTGTATCTGTGCTATAAACCAGCAGATCTGGAGGTACAGTTGGATAAATGGCTGTATATTTAGGTGGAATCTGTGCTATAAACCAGCAGATCTGGAGGTACAGTTGGATAAATGGCTGTATATTTAGGCTGTATCTGTGCTATAAACCAGCAGATCCGGAGGTACAATTGAATAAATGGCTGTATATTTAGGCTGTATCTGTGCTATAAACCAGCAGATCTGGAGGTACAGTGGGATAAATGGCTGTATATTTAGGCTGTATCTGTGCTATAAACCAGCAGATCTGGGTGTACAGTTGGATAAATGGCTGTATATTTAGGCTGTTTCTGTGCTATAAACCAGCAGATCTGGAGGTACAGTTGGATAAATGGCTGTATATTTAGGCTGTATCTGTGCTATAAACCAGCAGATCTGGATGTACAGTTGGATAAATGGCTGTATATTTAGGCTGTATCTGTGCTATAAACCAGCAGATCTGGAGGTACAGTTAGATAAATGGCTGTATATTTAGGCTGTATCTGTGCTATAAACCAGCAGATCTGGATGTACAGTTGGATAAATGGCTGTATATTTAGGCTGTATCTGTGCTATAAACCAGCAGATCTGGAGGTACAGTTGGATGAATGGCTGTATATTTAGGCTGTATCTGTGCTATAAACCAGCAGATCTGGAGGTACAGTTGGATAAATGGCTGTATATTTAGGCTGTATCTGTGCTATAAACCAGCAGATCTGGAGGTACAGTTGGATAAATGGCTGTATAGTTAGGCTGTATCTGTGCTATAAACCAGCAGATCTGGAGGTACAGTTGGATGAATGGCTGTATATTTAGGCTGTATCTGTGCTATAAACCAGCAGATCTGGAGGTACAGTTGGATGAATGGCTGTATATTTAGGCTGTATCTGTGCTATAAACCAGCAGATCTGGAGGTACAGTTGGATAAATGGCTGTATATTTAGGCTGTATCTGTGCTATAAACCAGCAGATCTGGAGGTACAGTTGGATGAATGGCTGTATATTTAGGCTGTATCTGTGCTATAAACCAGCAGATCTGGAGGTACAGTTGGATAAATGGCTGTATATTTAGGCTGTATCTGTGCTATAAACCAGCAGATCTGGAGGTACAGTTGGATAAATGGCTCTTGATGTAGTCTATACTGCTATGAATCTTAGATTTGGGGTTTATGATTGGACAGGAACATATAAGTGCTCTGCCCACCTGGACTACTCCAGCAAAACCAGTAGGCAGTTAAAATCTGACAGAACCGACAAGTTTTGGACTAGTCCATCTCCTCATAGGGGATTCTCAGGGTGTTCTTTGTTTTCCTAAGCATTTCCTGAATGCCAATTTAACTAGTAAGATGCCAGCCTCCCTTCTCACTGGCGCACTATTTTGGCAATTAGATTGAGCAACTGCTGTTCAGGAGATGCTTTTGAAATCCATAAAAACCCTGAGAATCCCTCATGAGGAGGTGGACTAGTTCAAAACCTGTTGGTTCTGTCATATTTTAACTGCTTACTCTTTTTTTTGCTGGAGTGGACCTATAAATATGCAATGTGTTTTATACAGTATATTTATGATGTATTTGGTGCTTATATACCTGCTTACACATGGAGTGGACAACAGGCCACATTACTTAGAGGACCACTCCAGCGAAAAAGGTAAAACCTGAGAGAACCGACAGGGTTTGGACTTGTCCATCTTCTCAGGGTTTTCTTTGTTTTAAACAGCATTTCCTGAACAGCACTTGCTTAGTCTAACTGACAAAATAGCATACAAGTGAGTGTGAAGGCTGACTGGAATCTTACTATTTTAACAGTTACACTGTCATTCAAGAAATGCAAAGAAAACCTTGAGAATCCTCCATGAGATGGGCTAGTCTAAAACCTGTCAGTTCTGTCAGGTTTTAATTGCGTACGTTTCTAGCTGGAGTGGTGCTTTAACGGACGGACGTATTCGGTTTATAAGCCATCTTTGGGTTCTTAGTTTAGATCTGCTGCTTTCTTCTGTCTTCCTTCAGATATCGGCCTGTTACACGCCGCTTAATTACTCTCCAATGTTGCTTAAACTTTAATGAAACTCCTCATTTAGGCTAATGCAAAACAACAAACACACAATTAGCAAGAACAGCGACCCATCAACAAACAATCAGCGGGCAATTAACAGTAATGGTGGCTTATCCTTCCTGGAGAGTCAACTTAATGCAGCCGCTCAGCCAATCCCGAGCCAGAAATCCACAGAATATGCAAATTTCAGTGATACAGGAAGTAGAATGTGCAGTGGAGGAACCAGAAATGGGCAGGATCAGATCTTTGAATGGCAAATCAATTAACCAGGAGAGCTGTAGCTGATTACATTGTGTCCATATTTCTGTGTGTATACCATGGGGTAATGTAAAGTTTGAATCTTCTCCCTGAAGTTAGTATGGTATATTGATGACATTTGGTCAGTCATCAATGGTCCGAGATGAAAAACTTACTATAACAAGTAACTTGTCTATTTAGATAGGTCTGTTTAGATAGTTTACACAGCAAATCTAGCTGCAAACAGCTTCAACAGTATATGATTATCTCTTCCTGTGATACGACAGCGGCCATGTTCTGTTTGTCACATTACACACAGGCAAGCTGATCTGCATCTCCAGCCCTCAGCCTGCGAAAACCTAATTCCCCCTCCTACCCCCTCCCCTCTGCTTCCGAAATCTCTGGCTAGTAACACGTCCCCCTATTTCCAAAAATTACAGATCCCGGAGAACCACCTCATGATAATAGTGCCACTAATAAAGGAGGCAGCAACAGACTACCACGTATCTTGCTTCCAAAAAATGCAATTGCTGTCTCATGCACTTATATAAATTTTATTGTTCGCCTTGACTGCATAATGTTTGGTCACAACACATTTAAAAACAGACACATTAAAACCACTACCTGTCCAGGAACGCTTGCTATTTTTTATATATGAGGGACCAGACCTGTAAATCAGTGCAGCGTGATCGCCCAGCCTTAGCCTATGCAAAAAAAACGGTGCACTATAGGGGTCAACTAGGTCCTCACCCACCACCGTAACACCATGCACACAGTGACTTAATAGCCGCACGGTATTCGGATCCTCCTAGCGCTAGTCCACATGGAAAATCCTCACAATTTGAATGGCGATGAATGGCAGCTGTGGGGTGAAACTATCCACCCCACAGGGCATGCAATTACTGGCTTACAATCCGGCTTAGCAATACAGTGACGTCACAATTGTGGCTTTGGCCCATACTCACGGGCTACAATTGTCACCGCAACATGCAGCGCGCGCGTGTTGCGGCGAACAGGTCGCCCGTGAGTATGCGGCATTGCACGGGCACGCACCCCGAACTGTCGCCCGTCGCTGATGTCGCCAGACGATTAGCGTGGTCAATCGCCTGGCGACAGTCGCCGCCGCAACCCCGCCGCAACTGTCGCTAGTCCGCGTGAGTACGCGGACTAGCGACAGCAACATAATTGCAAACAGACGGCGCTTCCGGCGGGGGGAGGGACAACAGCGACAGTTTCCGCCGCATCAGTTGCCAGGTCCCTCCGCCGTGTGTATGCGGAGGGACCTGGCGACGAGCTGTCGCCGGCATATCGCGCACACGCTCCCGTGTGCTAGCGACATGCCAAAAAGTTGCCCGTGAGTATGGGCCATTATAGAGTACTTGCGTATTCAGATGGTTGCTCCGGTTTCCAGACCTGCAGTGCACTGGGTCACGCTTGTTCATGCGGCATTCCGAAAGGACATCATCCATGCAAACTTCTATGGTTCTATGGCCTGGGATTCTGTGGCAATGATCTTAGCGGTAGGGGATCCCGACCGTGTGGAGTATCGCTCAGCGTGCCGGCGTTTACACGTGGTTGGCCAGCGCGAGCACTCAGGCGGTAGCCACGCCTACCCCTCCTCCTGCCCAGACTGAGCTCCCATAAGCCCTTGCTACTGTCTGAAAATGCCAAGGCACTCTGAAAAGCTGTGGGCGAGGCTTGTTTAGTTTATAGGGAATTAGAGTATTAAAACAAAAACAAAAAGTATTTGGCTTGAGGAATGCCCTATAAACAATAGGAAAGGAACACAATTATGCAATGAGTAAAAGTTTCTCGGATCCACTTTACACAGGAACTGGAACCAAGGATTGAACTTATCCCAATCAGTAGCTGGTACCCCTTTTCCTATGAGAAATCTTTACCTTTTCTTGAATAGATCATTCGGGACATCTGTGTGGCTGATATTGTGGTGAAACCCCTCCCACAGTGTGATGTCATGACCATGGTCTTGAATGTTTCCTGTCTGTGACCCTTGTTGCATTGTGGGAAATAATAGCTGTTTCCAACTGCCAGGCAGCCAGTATCTCCCTCTGTGCATATATACTGTATATCTATAAGAACAAAAAACATTTTAGCCTATTGCATTGGTTGGGGGTGCGGTTGTAGAGAATGGCAGTTGGTGCTGTCAATTTTTTTTTTATGTCTGCCAGTAGTAAAGATGACGTGCAGACTGATTGTGGATCAAACATGACCAAATTACATGGCGAATAGCAATCTTGATCTTCTATCTTTTAACTTCTTACTTTGCAATATATTGCTCCCCCCCCCCCCCCCCCTTCCTTTCCGCTAAAGTTCCTCTATAAGTGCATGATGTTGAGAAAATGGCTGTGTAGTGTACCGGTTCAGGCTCTGCCTTTGACATGGAAGACCTGGGTTTGAATCCTGGCTGGGGTCCGTACCTATCCAGGAAGAAGTCCTTGGGCAAGACTCCCTAGCACAGCAGGGTGGCACCTTGAGCGCACCCTTAGTGGCTGCAGCTCTTGAGTGCTTTGAGTCCAACAGGAGAAAAGTGCTATACAGATGTTAGGATTATTATTATCATTATTAAAATCAGCCCGTTGCGTGCTTTATTTCTTTTACAGATTGTCCCAGAAGTGACTAATATTGAGGCTTGCAGCGTGATAAAGTTCTTGCGTTGAAGGGTAATAGTGGCCGGCAAATTCACAGTGAGATGATGGCAGTTCATGGAAACAATTGCCCATCTTATGACACTATTATAAGTGGTCACGTGTCCCTCACAGACGAGGATTAAAACCTGGAAGACCCTTAGTGATGATGTGGCCACAGAAGGAAGTGGATTGTGTAATCCTGGAAGACAGACGACCAACATTCAAATGATCAGGAATGGAACCGGCCTCAGTGATGGTAGAGCGTGGAAAATTATTGATGATGAACCGCACGTCTAAGGTGTCTGCACACCGGGCTCCACGTCTGCTAACCCCTTTCCAGAAACAAACAAGGCGTGACCTTTCAAGACAGATGTTGACACAGTTGGAACAGGATGACGAGGGTCTTTTTTGCTGGCCACTATTACCCTTCAGTGCAGGAACTTTATCACACTGCAAACCGCAATATTTTCCATCTCGCACTTTTGGCACAATATAGTCACTTCTGTGCTATTTAAAATGAAAAAATAAAGAAAAGAATGGTCTAGTTTTCTCAAAATCATGCACTTACAGACCAATGATAACACTGACAAAGTGTCATCAATATACCATAATACATTATGGCAGATGGATCATTCAGGTATAGGTTCACCCCACGCTGAAGCTATGTCCCCCCCTTTGTGCCTGCAATGAGTGTTGGTGTGTACTTTAGTCCAGTAGTTATTGGAGCTCTGCACATCTATGCAAAAAAATCATTCAGGTATGAGTTTTGAAAGCGCTGCCATTCCTCCTGCTGTATGAATTGAATGTAAGTATACTAGTGGCCAGCTGCATTCACTGCTTTACAATCACTTCAAAAAGCTTTAGATTAGAATTAGCACACAATTTGCATCTGCTTTGCATTCAGGGCGTGTATTTAGTTCCAGAGGGGCTCTGCATTGCCTCTGTAGGCTTGCAATCGGATGCATCCATGAGTCTGTATGTTCATATACCAAAATAACTCCTGGATGATAGTTAACCTCCCCAGCGTTCAATTTCCCCAGGATTTCTGTGCAAACAGTGATAAAATTTATTTTTAAAACTTTTTTTTCCCTGTAACTTGCCAAAATGTGTCAGGCAAGGGTCTAGTATACAGTGCAGGAGAGTATTGATGTGTATGCATGTTTATACTGTTCACAGAATGTTTTTTTGAACGGACATTTCTGTCCATAACGCTGGGGAGGTTAAAGAGACTCTGTAACATCAAAAACATCCCCTGGGGGGTACTCTCCTCGGGTGGGGGAAGCCTCCGGATCCTAATGAGGCTTCCCACGCCGTCCTCTGTCCCACGGGGGTCTTGCTGCAGCTCTCCGAACAGCCGGCGACAGACCCGACTGTAGCTTCAATATTTACCTTTGCTGGCTCCAGCGGGGGCGCTGTGGCTGCTTTCGGCACGGAAATAGATGGAAATACACGATCTCCGTCGGGTCCGCTCTACTGCGCAGGCACCGGAAACTTGCGCCTGCGCAGTAGAGCAGACCCGACGGCGATCGGGTATTTCCGCCTACTTTGGAGCCGACCGCCGTCAGAGCGCCTGCACAGGAGCCGGGAAGGTAAATATTGACGTCACCGCTGCACGGAGGGCTGCAGCGAGACCCCTGAGGGATGGAGGACGGCGTGGGAAGCCTCATTAGGATCCGGAGGCTTCCCCCACCCGAGGTGAGTACCCCCCAGGGGACGTTTTGTCGTTACAGTTCCTCTTTAAAGCTTTACGATACCCCCTTGTATGTATTGTATGTGCTGCTGGCGAGGGCCGCAGTGCGCGGATGGGAAGGTTTGCGGGGAATAAATCGCTTTCTGGAATATATTGTAGGTTCCCCATCATCTCTGCTGACCCTTTAAAGAAGGGCTCCGCTAAGCTCAGTCACTGCTATTGTGAGATGTATTAAACTCTCTACGGCAACAGAATTAGTTTCATGATAATAATTTAAAACAATAACAAGTGTGATATCAACTGTACAGCTTGAAAACTTGTAAACTTTTAGTTCAGCCGCCATCTTCTTCCTTTCTTTCTTTCTTATTTAAGATAGTCTTTTGTGCAGTAGAAATCTCCTTTTTCTGATGCAAATATTGAGAGTACCTGACCGGCTGGGCCCTGTAGCTACTTGCTGCCAGGAGTGTAGAAGTTGTAGAAGGATACATTGATGAATGATGAAACAGACAAAATGTCATCAATATACCATAATAACTTCCGGGTGATAATTAAGAAAAGTGTATCCGAGATGAAAAACTAACTATAACAAGTAACTTGTCTATATATCTTATCTAAAGTTTACACAGAAAATCTGACTGCAAAGCGCTTCAACAGTTTATGATTATTTATTCCTGTGTTAAAATGACAGCAGCCATGTTCTGTTTGTCACAGGTTGAGGGCTGGAGATGCTATCCGCTTGCCTGTGTGTAAATTCAGTTCCCTCTCCTCCTCCCCTCTGCAATCTCTGGCTAGTAACCTCCTCCTTCTCCTGCCCAGACTGAGCTCCCATAAGCCCTTGCTATAGTGCCAAGGCACTGTGAAAAAGCTGTGGGCGAGGCTTGTTTAGTTTATAGGGAATAAGAGTATAAAAACAAAACAAAAAAGTATTGGGCTTGAGGAATGCCCTATAAACTATATGAAAGGAACACAATTATGCAATGAGCAAAAGTTTCTCGGATCCACTTTGATACCCCCTCGTATGTATTATATGTGGTGTTGGGGAGGGCCGAGGTGCGCAGATGGGAAGGTTGCGGCGGAATAATCGCTGCCTGGAATATATTGTGAGTTTCCCATTATCTCTGCTGATGTATTCCACACTGGAGGTTGATTTGCAGATAAGATATTGCATTGCGTGGCCTCCCGTAGAAGGGTGACTGGCACAAATCAGGTTATGGGAAGATAGAGACACTGTATAGAAATATATATGACTTTTCGCTGCTTTCCTTTACGGTGTGCGTCTGTGAATCCAGGCTGATCGCACATATGAGGCTGCGAGGAGGGAACAGCGGTGATAGGGGAAGATAACCCTTTTATGTGTGCCCCAGTATGGACCGCAATCCATCTTCAGCAATGAGGGGGCTATAAACAGTGTGACACCGAGATGTGCGTCCCCCACCTTCTTCCCACTTCCCAGTCCAGATGTGTCTGCATACATTACATCACTGATCACCGGAACAGAGCTCTGTCTGTCTATTATCTGTCTATCCACCTGCCTATCTATCTATCTATCTATCTATATATCTATCTCTTTCTCTCTCTCTCTGTCCATTATCTGTCTATCCATCTGTTCAAATTCCAGCCCGGGTGCTATCTGCACAGAGTTTGTATGTTCTCCCGTGTCTGTATGGGTTTCCTCCGGCACTTCGGTTTCCTTCATCGTCCCAAGAACATAAAGATAAGTTAATTGGCTTACCCTTAAATGGGCCCTAGACTACAAAACATACACTACATGATAAATACATCGAGATATCACAATGGTAGGGATTAGACTGTGATCTCCTCTGAGGACAGTTAGTGACATTACTATGTATTCTGTAAAGTGTTTCAGAAGATGTCAGGGCTATATACTGTAAATACATAATAATAATAATAATATGGTAGGACATTACACTATGACTATGGTAGGATTAGACTGTGAGCTCTTCTGAGGACAGTCAGTGACATGACTATGTACTCTGTACAGTGCTGCAGAAGATGTCAGGGCTATATAAATACATAATAATAATATGGTAGGACATTAGACTATGACTATGGTAGGATTAGATTGTGAGCTCTTCTGAGGACAGTCAGTGACATGACTATGTACTCTGTAAAGTGCTGCAGAAGATGTCAGTGCTATATAAATACATAATAATAATATGGTAGGACATAATGCTGAATACACACGGTTCGTTCCTGCATCAAATGCGCCGCTCGATTCCCGACGAATCGATTATTCCGGAACATTTCCGAGCGCATTTCGATGATTTTTAGGTCGATTGCCATGTAAAGTATGGCAAATCGACCTAACGATCCATCGAACCGCGAATCGGACATGTCGGAAATAAAAGAATCGACGGGAATCGAGCGGCGCATCGACGGGAATCGAGCGCGGGAACGAGCCGTGTGTATCCACCATTAGACTATGACTATGGTGAGATTAGACTGTGAGCTCCTCTGAGGACAGTCAGTGACATGACTATGTACTCTGTAATGTGCTGCAGAAGATATCAGTGAACTACTACTACTAATAATTATCTGTCTGTCTATCCGCCTTCAATTATCTATCTATCTATCTATCTATCTATCTATCTATCTATCTATCTATCTATCTATCTATCTATCTATCTATCTACAGTGAATTCTGATCAATCTAAGTATTACCTGTCTATCCATCCATAGACATTCTGTCCATTTTCTGTCTAGCCACTTGTTTATTTCATTTTGGTACAATAGATCATCTATCTATCTATCTATCTATCTATCTATCTATCTATCTATCTATCTATCTCTCCATCCACCTGTCCATTACCTGTGTGCTCTGGTCATCTACAGACTGGACTACAGCAATCCACATGAATGCAGCTGTTAGGCTCTTCCACTCCTCCTGCTGCTCCTCTTCAGCTGCTTCTCTTCAGCTGCTTCTCTTCACAAGTCTCCTCACTGGCTCATTATCCCCCTCATAATTCTATTTATACTGCTGTGCCTGGCATACAGAGCCATCCACCATACCTCCCCTTCATACAACTTTGATGTCATCCAGAGACACTCCCCAACCTGCATTCTCCACCCCTCCAACACTCTATGGATGTCCACCCCTCACATCACCTGCTCACTCTCGCGAGGCTCCAGGACTTCTCCAGAGCAGCCCCTACTCTATGGAACGCCCTCTGTTCATCAGGCTCACTCCAACCTTCCACTCATTCAAGCAGACTTGAAAATCCCATCTGTTCACCATTGCTTACCCACCATCTTCATAGCTCCACTTCCTCCCCTTCCTTGGACTTACACCCCACCTCCCCATATATGACCCTCTTCTTCACCCCATAGATTGTAAGCCTATTAGGCAGGGCCCTCTTCTCCATATGCTCTTCTCCGCCTCCATATGGACTCAGTGACTCGTCTTCTGCATTTATCACTATCTTGCAAACTGCGCACTATTGTTTGTGTTACAGTTTTGTGTTACTGGCCTCCACTTTAGAAGTCACTAGCCTTTGACCCGGAGGTGAGCTCTGTGCATGTGCAGTGTGACATTTCTGCATGCTGTGACTGTGGTCTCCATTCAGCGTGACAGCAGCGCACGCGAGAATAGAGACCGTGGCTACAGCCGTGCAGAATGTTGAGGGCGTGCACCGGCATTTCATTGACACACGGCCACATTCTGATATGACCCAGTTGGGGTTCTGCAAACATTTGCTACCTAATAACAGACAATTAATAAAATCTCGTCCAGGTTTTTTTTGACACATTTTTCCACTCTGACTTTAGTAACTGCACTGTGTAGAGTTGTCGTTTTAATTCTTATGAATTCTCACACTCCTCCCGTTTCTTCTCTCTGCAGCTCACGGCCAGGGAGGCCCCCGAAACGTTCGCTGGGCGTGGCCATCCAGGAGAACGCCCGCCTTCTGCCGCACGGCGTCCAGGGACTCTTATCTCCAGGACTCATCTCCCCCACAGGTAAGTCGCTCTCCTCGGAGGGAGGGGAACTACCATTGCTGTTACTGGCGCTGTCTGTGTTGTTCTCGGCTTGCTGAGGGGTTGCTGGGATATTCCGCTGCTCTGCCCTCATTGTAACTCATGTGTGATGCAGATTAGTCATTCTCCATTAAAATAAACCTAAGGTGAAAAAAAAAACATACTTACTTCAGTAGGGGGAAGCCCCAGACCCTGCGGAGGCTCCTCCTTTTGTCCTCCTCGCCCCACCGCCACTGCCCGGGACCCTCCTGACAGTCGTTATTGCGCTCTTCTTCCTGGCCATGCTGCACACAGGTGAGTGCGTCCGCACCTGAACTCCTGCACAGGACAGGAAAACACAGAGAAATGCACCCTGTATGTATTCAGAGAGTTTAGCCTGTCTAATTCCCCCTTATCTGTGACTAATCACCACCGTAATTTCATCTCTCAGCTGTGTCAGCTGACTGCCTCAGCTAATTGGTTAACATATGATGTTAACAATATGTCTGCTTCCATGAAAGCAGGAAGTAGACACACTTCACATTCATTGCAGGATTTGTATCAGCTGTAACAAAGAAATGTTTTTCTTTAAAGGTGATTATGCTGTTGCCAGGGCCGAAATTTTCCATAAGGCACTGTAGGCTCATGTCTACAGGCACCTTATCTGGGAGAGGCGCCCCCCTCCACTGACCTCATGAGCTTACAGTGTAATCCCTGCCTCATATCACTGACCTCAGGCACACCCTAATCCTTGTCTCATGTCATGTCTCATGGATAATATGAGACAGTAATGAGTGTAGGATTCTAGGGACAGTTAGTGACATAAGGCAGAAATTACAGAATATTTTTACTTGGGGGTGTGGCCTGTTTTCAGGGGCGGAGCTTAGGGCTTCAGAACACCTGTGTCTAGAGGCCTCTGAGTTGTTAATTTGGCCCTGGTTGTTACTTACCTTTTAGTGCAGAGCGGAAGTTCTGAATTCAGGTCTGCTTTAAAGGAAACCAGAGCTGACTTAAATTAATATGTTATACATACTTGGGGCTTCCTCCAGCCCCATCCGCTCGGATAGCTCCCATGCTGCCGTCCTCAGTCTTCTCCTGCACCGGTAGCGGGTCCCGTAACTTCTGCCAGTCGCGACCAGTCTGACGCAAGAGAAGTGCGCTCTTTACATATCTCTCCAGCAGACACTGGAGAGATACTTCTCCTGCGCAGACTGGCCCCGGCTGGAGGCAGATACAGGACCCGGTACCAGCGCAGGAGAAGACTGAGGATGGCGGCGCAGGAGGGATCCGAGCACATGGGGCTGGAGGAAGCACCAGGAGGAAACACCAGGTATGTATAAAACTTAAAATTTAAGTCCGCTTTGGTACACTTAAAGTGGATCCGAGATGAACTTTTACTCAGTGCATAATTGTGTTCCTTTCATATAGTTTATAGGGCATTCCTCAAGCCAAATACTTTTTTTTGTTTTGTTTTAATACACTAATTCCCTATAAACTAAACAAGCCCCGCCCACAGCTTTTTAGAGTGCCTTGGCACTGTAGCAAGGGCTTATGGGAGCTCAGTCTGGACAGCAGGAGGAGAAGGAGGTTACTAGCCACAGATTTCAGAGGCAGAGGGCAGACGAACACAGTAAATCCAGCACTGGAGATTTGGGCACAGCCGGCGCCACCATAGACCGTAATAGGAATTACGACTATAGCGGCGCACAGGGAGCAACTTCGGCACCGTCGGAAGACTGATCTGAAGTTGCTTTTAAAACACCATAATGCTGGAAGCCGAATTATTTCATTCCCCCACTATCCATGGCGGCCTGGAGGGGAAATAGTATTTAGCACGGCCGGTACCTTATGCAGCAGCAGGATCAGCCATATACCGGCTGTATCCTGCGCCCAAGTCTCCTGCGCCGATATCTCTCGTACGCAAGGAGAGGAGGGAGGAGGAGAAGGGACTGAATTTGTCACATTACACACAGGCAAGCTGATAGCATCTCCAGCCCTCAGCCTGTAACAAACAGAACATGGCTGCCCTCATTGTATCACAGGAATAGATAATCATAAACTATTGAAGCTGTTTGCAGACAGATTTGCTGTGTAAACTATCTAAACGTTATATAAGATATATAGACAAGTTACTTGTTATAGTTAGTTCTTCATCTCGGATCCGCTTTATGTATCAGTGTGCTGCAGTGTGGCCTTGTCGCTAGCTGTTCCCCCCGCTCTCCCCGGGACCTGCGGACAATGACAAGGCAGGCAGTAGCAGTAGATTGAATTATCAGGAGCAGAATTCCCATTGTTGTGGTTTTCCTGCCCAGTGATTCTGTGGATTGTGTCGCTGTGTATCTGCCTTATGCCTCCTATTCACAGATAACCTTGGAGGAGCCTTCATCAGCTTCCGTTATCTGTCATCAGATCACGCGTATAAACTGTGGCCAGCGTGTGATTGTGCGACGTTATTGCAGGAACATCTGCAGGAGCCCAACGTTTATACAGTATTTCCTGAGGCCTGGAACCCACTAGAAAGTGCAAAACTGTATCGCTAGCGATTTGTGATCGGGTTTTGCAAGCGATTTTGGGAGCGATTTCCCTGCTTATACAATTCATTGGTCTGGAAACGCTCCCAAAATACTGCATGTCTTGCGATTTCCTTAATCGCAATCGCTGGGGTGGAATCCGTCCCATCTATTTACATTTGCAGTGCGTTTAGGGAAATCGCTAGCGATTGAAAACGCTCCAGTGGGTTCCTGGCCTGAAGTTGTGGATCTCTAAATGCTGGTAAAATAAAATCTATGATCTGGCCGACAAGGGCCAGAATATACCTGCAGGAGTCTGGGAGGTTGCTTTCTACTTTAGATATTTTTATTATTACACTATAACTACTAGTTTATTTGATAACGCAAGTTGCATGGCACACTTTATACACAGTAATGTCCATGTAGACACGCTAGGGATGGTCAGTGACATGGGAATAACTCCAACTTGCAGGCAAACTTAAAGCAGATCTGAACTCAGAACTTCCTCTCTGCTCTAAAATATACGCAACAGCATAATAACCTGTCACAGCTGATACAAATCCTGCAATAAATCTGCAGTGTGTCTACTTCCTGCTTTCATGGAAGCAGACATAGGGCTCGATTCACAAAGCGGCGCTAACCCAGTTAGGCATGATAACCAATGCACCACGCTGGTGAAAAGCCAGTTTAGGTGTGATAAGTTTAGATATGTTTAGATCGCGCGCAAAGTCCCACACGCAAAGCAGCGCCATTAAACTCTATGTGAAGTGCACCAGACTTTGCTAGCGCAAAACTTTTGATCAGCTGTGCACTGCGGTGCTAACCCAGTTGGTGCCTAAACTTATCACGCCTAAACTTATCACGCCTAAAATTATCACACCTAAACTTATCACGCCTAAACTTATCACGCCTAAACTTATCTCGTCTAAACTTATCTCGTCTAAACTTATCACACCTAAACTTATCACGCCTAAACTTATCACGCCTAAACTTATCACGCCTAAACTTATCACGCCTAAACTTATCGCGCCTAAACTTATCGCGCCTAAACTTATCACGCCTAAACTTATCTTGTCTAAACTTATCGCGCCTAAACTTATCACGCCTAAACTTATCACGCCTAAACTTATCACGCCTAAACTTATCGCGCCTAAACTTATCGCGCCTAAACTTATCTCGTCTAAACGTATCTCGTCTAAACTTATCGCGCCTAAACTTATCACGCCTAAACTTACCACGCCTAAACTTACCACGCCTAAACTTATCGTGTCTAAACTTATCGTGTCTAAACTTATCGTGTCTAAACTTATCGCGCCTAAACTTATCATGCCTAAACTTATCATGCCTAAACTTATCATGCCTAAACTTATCATGCCTAAACTTATCATGCCTAAACTTATCACGCCTAAACTTATCACGCCTAAAATTTACTTATCACACCTAAACTTATCATGCCTAAACTTATCACACCTAAAATCTACTTATCGCGCCTAAAGTTATCGCGCCTAAAGTTATCGCGCCTAAACTTATCGCGCCTAAACTTATCGCGCCTAAAATTATCACGCCTAAATTTATCATGCCTAAATTTATCGCGCCTAAACGTATCGCGCCTAAATGTATCGCGCCTAAACGTATCGCGCCTAAACTTATCGCGCCTAAACTTATCGCGCCTAAACTTATCGCGCCTAAACTTATCGCGCCTAAACTTATCGCGCCTAAACTTATCACGCCTAAACTTATCACGCCTAAACTTATCACGCCTAAACTTATCACGCCTAAACTTATCACGCCTAAACTTATCGCGCCTAAACTTATCGCGCCTAAAATTATCGCGCCTACATTTATCGCGCCTAAACTTATCATGCCTAAACTTATCACGCCTAAACTTATCACACCTAAAATCTACTTATCACACCTAAACTTATCACGCCTAAACTTATCACGCCTAAAATGATCGCGCCTAAAATGATCGCGCCTAAACTGATCGCGCCTAAACTTATCGCGCCTAAACTTATCGCGCCTAAACCTATCGCGCCTAAACCTATCGCGCCTAAACCTATCGCGCCTAAAATTATCGCGCCTAAAATCTACTTATCGCGCCTAAAGTTATCGCGCCTAAAGTTATCGCGCCTAAAGTTATCGCGCCTAAACTTATCGCGCCTAAACTTATCGCGCCTAAACTTATCGCGCCTAAATTTATCATGCCTAAATTTATCGCGCCTAAACGTATCGCGCCTAAATGTATCGCGCCTAAATGTATCGCGCCTAAATGTATCGCGCCTAAACGTATCGCGCCTAAACTTATCGCGCCTAAACTTATCACGCCTAAACTTATCACGCCTAAACTTATCACGCCTAAACTTATCACGCCTAAACTTATCACGCCTAAACTTATCGCGCCTAAACTTATCGCGCCTAAAATTATCGCGCCTACATTTATCGCGCCTAAACTTATCATGCCTAAACTTATCACGCCTAAACTTATCACACCTAAAATCTACTTATCACACCTAAACTTATCACGCCTAAACTTATCACGCCTAAACTTATCACGCCTAAAATGATCGCGCCTAAAATGATCGCGCCTAAACTGATCGCGCCTAAACTTATCGCGCCTAAACCTATCGCGCCTAAACCTATCGCGCCTAAACCTATCGCGCCTAAACCTATCGCGCCTAAAATTATCGCGCCTAAAATTATCGCGCCTAAACTTAACGCGCCTAAACTTATCGCGCCTAAACTTATCGCGCCTAAACTTATTGCGCCTAAACTTATCACACCTAAAATCTACTTATCACACCTAAACTTATCACACCTAAAATCTACTTATCACGCCTAAACTGAGTTTAGGCGTGATAAAGGGCTTTTTACCAGCGTGCTAACTGTTAGCACCGCTTTGTGAATCAGGCCCATAGGGTCAAAGGGATTCCGAGCACCTCTCATGGGCATGCCTTTAAGCCAGACGACTTCCAACAAAGTCGTGCTATGACCCCTCTGGAGGAGCCTCTTGCAATGAAATGGCCATGCGTGTCACTCCCTCTTCCTGCTGCATTCAGTGATGCACTTCTCTAACAGAGAAGACAGGGGTGACCCAGAAGTTATAACATTGCCAAGATGGCGGCTGCAATATTTAAATTGAAATTGAATGAAAACTATTTGGCGTACAACAAATAGATTCAGGCATCAAATGAAAGAGGAGAGCACAGGCTACAGAAAGGTATGCATCTTTAAGTACTCTGCAGCACTGGTCGGAGTCTTAAAGGCATGGCCATGAGAGGTGCTCGGAGTCGCTTCAACACAACCTGTGTTTACAAATTAGCTGCTCTGCCTTGGCAGTCAGCTGACAAAGCTGAAAGACCAAATTACAGTTGTGATTACTTTCAGATGAAGGGGAATTATGACAGACTAAACCCTCTAAATACATACAGGGTGCATTTCTCTGTTTTCCTCCTGTCCTGTACAAAGGTTCAGGTCCTCTTTAATGCAAGTTGTTTGAAGCTTGAAATCGACTTGACCACGCCTACTTCCTGCCTATATTCTAAGCTACTACAATTGTTTTTTCTTGCATTAAAATGGGAAGATTATTTGTGAAACTTGCTCACATTTGTGACAATTTGTGTCATTTGTGAGATGTTCATTAACCACGTAGGAAGGGGACACACTTGTCTTTCAGTTTTCTGAACACCAGGGGCCGTATGCAATTCTTCAGAGTTTGTTTAAAGTAACGTTTTAGCACTCTGCAATTGAACAAGTACTAAGAAGTTGGGGAAAAGGTACAGCCAAACTTGTAGGCCTAGTGCACACCAAAAACCGCTAGTAGATCCGCAAAATGCTAGCAGATTTTGAAACGCTTTTTCTTATTTTTCTGCAGCGTTTCAGCTAGCATTTTGCGGTTTTGTGAAGTGTTTTTGGTGTAGTAGATTTCATGTATTGTTACAGTAAAGCTGTTGCTGAACAGCTACTGTAACAAAAAAACGCCTGGCAAACCGCTCTGAAGTGCCGTTTTTCAGAGCGGTTTGCGTTTTTCCTATACTTAACATTGAGGCAGAAACGCCTCCGCAATCCAAAATCTGCAGCAGCCCGGGAGTATGCGTTTCTGCAAAACACCTCCCACTCTGGTGTGCACCACCTCCATTGAAATACATTACCCTAGCGGATCCGCACCCGCAAGCGGATCACAAACCGCAGCTGAACCGCTCTGGTGTGCACTAGGCCATTCTGAGTATTTTCTCACTTGCTGGTGGCTTAATAAGATGAAGATTAATTATTAATTAAGATTAATAACATTTTATTAATAAGATGTGAAATATCACCTAAGAGAAAACTTTGGAGAAAAAGTGAATTGCATATGGGCCCATGTGTTTTTTTTTTTTTTTCCACAGCAGCTAGTGTAATTGATAGAGAAGAGTGACAAAATCTGCAGAAATTATGCTGCAGGATGTCCGTTTTTCTTTTCTGCGCATGAAAAATGCAAAGTGAATCTGAAGCCTTTTGTAACGTAAAAAAACAGATGCTCACCTAAGATGGTGATTTAGGAGTAAGTTAGGAGAGGGAAGGCTGTGGGGCCCATATAGCCAGTCTCCTCCTTTCCCCCGCAGGCTCCTCCTTTAATCTGCTCCCCCTGCAGGCTCCTCCTTTACCCTGTCCACCGCCCCTCCCCCCGTTTGTATCTCCCGCTGCAGGAGACTTTGGCGATCTTCGGAAGCACTCAGGCTTTGAAGACTGGCGGCTCTGTACTGCGTGAGAGAGAGGGTGCGTGCGCAGTGCTTCCGAAGATTGCCAAAGTCTCCCCCAGCCCGGAGATCGTGGTCACGGAGTGCTAACATGGGGGGCCTGTGGTGGAACGCGGACATCGGGAGGACAACAGGAAGGCACTATAGGACCTTCCCTCTCTTCAGGTGAGTATCTGTTTTTTATTTTTAAAAATGCTTCAGACTCCCTTTAAAGGGATACTGTAGGGGGGTCGGGGGAAAATGAGTTGAAGTTACCCGTGGCTTCTAATGGTCCCCCGCAGACATCCTGTGTTGGCGCAGCCACTCACCGATGCTCCGGCCCCGCCTCCAGTTCACTTCTGGAATTTCAGACTTTAACGTCAGAAAACCACTGCGCCTGCATTGCCGTGTCCTCGATCCCGCTGATGTCATCAAGAGCGCACAGCGCAGGCCCAGTATGGTCTGTGTCTGCACAGTACACTACTGGTGACATCAGCGGGAGCGAGGACTCGGGCGTGCAGGCGCAGTGGTTTTCTGACTTTAAAGTCAGAAATTCCAGAAGTGAACCAGAGGCAGGGCCGGAGCATTAGGGAGTGGCTGTGCCAACACAGGATGTCTGCGGGGGACCATTAGAAGCCCCGGGTAACTTTAACTCATTTTCCCCCGAGCCCCCTACAGTATCCCTTTAAGTGTGAACTAGCCCATTGATTAAAATGACTTTTCTCAGTTTTTCTGTGTAGAAAACGCGCACGAAAATAGACAAGTGTGTCCCCTGCCTAAAAGTGTACCAGAGAGGGGGGTTAATATACATACCTGGGGCTTCCTTCAGCCTCCTTTAACCTCCCTGGCGGTAAGCCACCGCAGGGGATCGCATGGCCCCGGGAGGATTTAAAAAAAAATAAAATTAGCTCTATATGTTTAAGCTAGCACTTTGCTAGCTAATGATGTCCCCCAAGTGCCTCCGGTCCCCACCGATCGCCCGCGATCAATGCCGTAATACATACCCCTAAGGGATCCCGCGATGCCGCAGCCTTCACCTCCAGGCTTCGCTATGGGGAGGATCGGGACTGCGCATGACATCATGTTCGATCGTCGCCATAGCGACGAGTGAAGCTGCGGCTCTCGCGGGTTCACGGAGGGGTAAATATTACCGGCGGAGTGCTAGCTTAGCTATATAGAGCAACTTTTATTTTTAAAAAATCCTCCCGCGGACGCAGCCTCTAAAACTGCGTACCGCCAGGGAGGTTAAGCCTTTGGCTGCCTCTCTGTCCTCCTGGGCTGCCTTGATTTCCCCTCCCCCAAGCTGTGGCATGTGCAGTCCAGCCGCCTGTGTGCCCCCCGTTGCCCTCCTGCCGCCGGGAGATTTCTGGGTCAGGCGCAGAATACTCCCATCCACGGGAGCATGATGGTGGCACTCGCGTGGCCAGGGCGCTTATGTGCTGCGAAGCGCTGCTTCCTATATGTAGTGAGCCTTCTAGCGGGGGATCGGAGCATCCTGGGATGTTGGGGAGGGAGCCCATGGCCTGGAAGAAGCACCAGGTACATGTAAATACTTTTTTTATTTTTTTTTATTTGAGGTTTCCTTTAAGATTTCAGGACATGAGTTTAAAGAGAATCTGTATTGTTAAAATCGCACAAAAGTAAACATACCAGTGTGTTAGGGGACATCTCCTATTACCCTCTGTCACAATTTCGCCGCTCCCCGCCGCATTAAAAGTAGTCAAAAACCGTTTTCAAAAGTTTGTTTATAAACAAACAAAATGGCCACCAAAACAGGAAGTAGGTTGATGTACAATATGTTCTCACATAGAAAATACATCCATACACAAGCAGGCTGTATACAGCTTTCCTTTTGTATCTCAAGAGATCAGATCATTTGTGTGTTTACCTTCTGTCCCCTTCTTCTCTCATGCACTGAACATTACAGGCTTCCTGCAGACAGCTCTGCCTGTGCTTGTGTTTGTAATTCCTCAGTATGTGTCAGCCAGCTACTTTCACAGCCTAACAGAGGAGGATTTTTATCCAGCACTCTTCTATCACTGATAAGATAGCAGAGAAGCTGCTGGCTTATGTAAATAAAACACACACTGGAGTGTGCATAGAGGAACAGACCAGCAGGAAGAGTTGGCAGCCTTCCAGACACAGGCCGACAAGTCTGACAAGGGAAAGATACATTGATTTATTACAGAGACCGTGATAGTACAAAGTGCTGCAGTAAGCCAGAACAGATTAGAATAGGTTTAGGAACTTGTAGGATGGTAGAAAAAAACGTTGTAATTTTTGTTACAGAGTCACTTTAACGACTTTAAATATATTACCGATCAATGGTTTTTGTTTGATGTTGGCATTAGAAATGGTCAGTGAGATGCAAAAAAATTTGCGTTGATGCAGGATTATGCACATGTTGTATGCAAAGTTATGCAGCTTGAAAATGGACCAATCGAATTTTACCTCAGCAGGATTTGATTGGTTCATTTTCAAGCATAAATGTGCATACTCAATTTGCATAATCCAGCATCAACTCAAAATTATTCGCATCTCATTGACCGGCATATCTGAGTCATTGTGAACAGCGGACCATGCTTCACTTGCTGTATATCACTTGGATGTCATGTAAGTAATGAACAAGTTATTGCCGTATCCATAGTGACACGGCTAAAGTGTCAAAATTGTCAGGATTTTTTTTTTTCTGCACCAGCTTGGTCCACGTTTATGGAAAAAAGAAACCTGTCCTTTTGAGATTGCCTGTGTTATCATTTCAGCTGCATTTCTGGTGCGGTGAACTGTGAGCACCGTTCTCCCCCCCTTTTGGGACGCCGGCGGCGGCGAGGTTGTTGGTTGTGACAACTCAGCAGTGAATTACTTTGATCCGCACAACTAATAAATTAATAGGATGAAATTAACGAGCGGCGCACCCGTTGGCAAAACCCAGCAGTCCGGCGTCCGTGCGGCGTCTCGCTTCTCGTACTTCCCCCGTGGTGAGGGGCTGGTGGGTAACCTACACATTGTCACAGTGATAAATGACATATCCCAGGGTGCACCGCTCTCCATCTGCTCAGTCCCCAGCACAACCCAGGGAAAAAAAACAAAACAAGAAATTATTGAGCAGAAACTGCGTCCGACCGCCGCGTGTCCAAAACTAACCACAGCGGAATCGGGCCTACTGTAAAGTTTTAGGTTTTATTTAAATAACAAAAAAAAAGTTCTATTGTTCTTTCCCATTATGAAAAGTAAGTTTACTTTTCATTATGCAGTCAGTTATGCATTTCAAAAACTTATGAAAAAAGGAACTGTAATCCAGAATTGAGCTTCATCCTAATCAGTAACTGATACCATCTTTCCCCCAAGAAATCTTTACGTTTTTCTCCAATAGATCATCAGGGGGGGGGGGGGGGAGGGGGGGTCTGTATGGCTGATATTGGGGTGAAACCCCTCCCTCCCACAGTGTGATGCTATGGCCATTATAGTTTCCTATCTGTGCATTGTGAGATCTATATTTATATATTCCCATCCTTTTACTCTTTGACATTGTTAGAGGGTGTGTTTTATAGAGGATTGCAGTTGGTGCTTTCTTTACTTGTCTGGCAGCAGTAAAGATGGTGACCTGCAGGCTCACAGAGGGTCAAGCAGGCAGACAAATGACAGCGCTCAAGGCTGCACTTTAATTGTAGACCAACAGAGGCAATGCAGAGCCCCACTGGGGCTAAATACATGCCTTGAATGCCAAACGGATGCAATTATGTACGAATTCCAATCTAAAAGATTTTGAATACAGATTGAAGCGATGAATGCAGCTAGCCGCAGGTAAACTTACGTTCAATTTGTACAGCGGGAGACTTGGCAGCGCTTTCAAACAGAGGTTGTACCCGAATGATCGATCTGCATGGATGTGCAGAGCTCCAGGAACTGGGCAACATTACACAACTAGCACTCACAGGTATAACAAAGGAGGGTGTTAGCTTCAGTAAATAATTTGTGCACGGATTATTCTCTATTGGACTTCCCCACGGCAATGATGGAGAACTAGTGTTAGGTCTTCCTTGTGAGGGTCCGCCATCGCCGTGGGGAAGTCCAATAGGGAATAATCTGTGCACAAATTATTTACTGAAGCTAACATCCTCCTTTGTTATACCTGTTTGAGTGCTAGGTGTGTAATGTTGTCCAGTTTCTGGAGCTCTGCACATCCATGCAGATAAATCATTCGGGTACAGCCTCTGTATGAAAGCGCTGCCATGTCTCTCGCTCACAGATGATCAAAACACATGGATGAATTACATGGCGAATATCAATCATTTCTAGATCTAGCTTCTATTTTTCAACTTCCCACTTTTCAACTTAATTGCCCCCCCCCCCCCCCTACTATCTCTTTAAGGTCACATACATTCATGCAATTTGGCTTTAAAGTTAGATTGCCAGCCACAAAATTAGATTCCATTTACCTACTGCTCTGTTTATTATGTAGTCTACATGCAGTCTGCATTGCAAGCATTCCAATATAATCATAAATGTTTCTGCTGTAGTGAATCTTATCTCAGTCAGCCTGGCTCTATTCTGGTACATTGCTGGGGAGAGGGAAACTTGTCATCTCCCCTTCCACATTCTTGCTCTTCACTGATTGGCTGAGGGCAGTTCGGTGTGATACGAGACTGAGAAGGGAAACACACCTCATCCCTCTGCAGAAGCTGCTGAAATATGATCTATGCTGTGCTCACGTGTTTACAAAGCAAGCTAGACATGATTCTAGGAGAAATAAAGAGTAAGCACCCGTTTACACTTAATCAGTGAGTACGCATTTTTTTTTCTTCTCCATACCAGTGCATTATGAAAAATATTTCAGTTAAAATGCATATAGTGTGAACTGTGCCATAGGAAAACATGGACATTACTTTGAAAATCAGATATCCTTTCAGTTATAATTGAGAGTAACTGATTCACACTAGAATCCGCTAAACGCAAAGGCTGATCAATTTTCTGACGTTTTTCAGCGTTTTTTCCTAGTGATTTCCCAGCGATTTTTTCACTTTTTAGGAAGCGTTTTTTTAACGTTTAGCGATTTTTAGTTCAATTAGCCTTTTGTGGGTAATCTGCAAGGTTGGCCGTGTAAAATCGCTGGGAAAACTCTGTTGATTGTGAACAGGCCAGTGATTTCACAGCGATTTTCCAGTTAACATTGAAACGCTAATCGCTCAGAAAACGCTGCAGGCAACGCGTTTGCATTTCAGAAAATTGCTTAGATGAGAACACTTTCGTATATTTTCATTGTACAAGCATTTTTAAAACAGCTAGTGATTTTCAGCGATGCTGAAATCGCTCTGAAAACACACAGGTGTGAATGGGCCCTTAGTGTAAACGGGGCATATGGGAGGAATTCACATCAGGGCAGCACGGTGGCGTAGTGGTTAGCTCTCTCGCCTTGCAGCGCTGGGTCCCTGGTTCGAATCCCAGCCAGGGCACTATCTGCAAAGAGTTGGTATGTTCTCTCTGTGTCTGCGTGGGTTTCCTCCGGGCACTCCGGTTTCCTCCCACATTCCAAAAACATACGGATAAGTTAATTGGCTCTAGACTGCAGTACTTACACTACATAATATAGACATATGGTAATGGTAGGGATTAGATTGTGAGCTCCTTTGAGGGACAGTTAGTGACAAGATATATATATCTTGTCACTGACTGAGCGCGCCCAGACTGGTGCTGCTGCTCTCTAAGGCTGCTCCAGACATTACATCTCATTTCTGCTACTTTAAACCTCTTAATGGAAAGACTGGACAGAAATTTCAGTGGATCCTAATGTATCACTTCTCCAGCAACACCTATAACCTTTCAGAACACCTGGATTACTTGGGATGGCAAAGATTTAAGCTGGATTGGATCTTCCTTGGTATCACACACTGCTGGACACTGCACACCTTCCTTGGAATTGACCTGAGACCTTAAAGACTTTCTGCCTCTTTGTGCCCGCCCTCTCCCATCCTGTGAGTAACTTTCATCGATTATCTACAGCATCTATGCTCAATAGACTATATTTTTCTACATATATTATATATTATATCTTCAAACTCCTAAACAAAGGACTGTGTTTTCAAATCCATGCTGTCCATCCATACATCTCTGTGTAAGGACAATTCAGTCTATACAGGCCCTTTGATCTCTGCAGGATACCAGCCACAGCTGTGAAAGTTCACACCTTGACTTTAAATAGGGCCTTTCTAAGCAGGAGCCCGGAGCTGTCTCTTGTCCATCCTAATGTGTAAACATCAATATTCAGCACAGACACTTCTAGCTGTATACCAACCAAGAAATATATATCCAATTGACAAATCAACAATAATTCTACTTAAGTCTGTTGGAATCTACAGAAAGACAAAGAGAGGATCCAGGGGACGTGGGAAAAGACGTTATTCACTGCAGAACCAAAATAACTCTGTGACAAAATCTACAGAGTACACCCAGCCAACAACCCTAATAGCTCCAGCACAATCCAGCAGAGATGACAGCCACACATCTGGAGACTGTTCCCTCCTGGAGTCCTCAATCTCAGACCTCAGCTCCCACGGTAGCCCAATCAAGGCTGTCCTCTGCAACGTCAGATCAATAAACAACAAAACAGCAATCATACATGATCTAATAGAGTCTTCTGATCTGGCCTGTCTGACTGAAACCTGGCTTTCTGAACCTGTTGGCCCCACCTTGGAGGCAGCTGTGCCAACAAACTATTCCGTGATAAACTGCAACAGGAAAGAACGCAGGGGAGGAGGGGTTGCACTTTGCTTTAGATCAGCTTTGAAAATCAGACCACTTAAGGTGGCCATACACTGGCCCGATTCCCGGCCGTTTCGACAGCAGATTCGATCCTGGGATCGAATCTGCTGCCAATCGTTCGCGGTAAACGCCGCCGACGATCCGATTTCCTCCCGAAATCGGATCGGTCCGTCGATCGCGCCGTGCGGGAAATTACCCTCGATCGCCCGCGGGTAAAGTGCGCGTCGCTAGCGGCGGCCGATCCGATGAAAAATACATTACCTGATGCTGGCTCCCGGGCGTCTTCTCCGCATCTTCTCAGCGCTGCACCCGCTCCATCCCGGCGCTTCCTGGGTCACTGCAGTGACCCAGGAAGTTCAAATAGAGGGCGCTCTATTTGAACTTCCTGGTCACGGAGTGACACAGGAAGCGCCGAGATGGAGCAAGAACAGAGCGGTGCAGCGTGGAGAAGATGCCCGGGAGCCAGCGTCAGGTAATGTATACGGGGGGGGGGGGGACAGGCGGCAGGAGCAGCTGAACAGATTGTGATCGGTTTCAGGCTGAAATCGATTCACAATCTGTTTGCAGTAAAGGCAGCCATACGATCCCTCTCTGATCAGATTCGATCAGATAGGGATTTGTCAGCTGGTCGATCCGATGGCACATCGACCAGTGTATGGCTACCTTTACTGTAGGTCCTACCAACTCGTTTGAATGCTTGGGGGTGCAACTTTCAGCTGAGGAAAACATTAACATATTGCTGATCTACCGCCCACCAGAAAAATACTCAGACTTCCTTGAGGAACTAACACTGGAACACCCCAGATGGATTGTTCTTGGAGATTTCAATACATGGGTGGATGACTCCTCTTCAAAACTTGGAATAGAGCTACCTCGTGCCTTACATGAACTGGGCTTCCTCCAATCAATCAGCTCTGCTACTCACAGGAAAGGTCACACTCTGGACCTTATATTCCATACTGGGCTGTCAATAGCCAATGTGGAAATTAATCCTGTTGCCTGGTCAGACCATCACACTATCCACTTCTCCCTCTCAATACCAGCCGTCAAACACCAGGTCAAGAATCAAATAAAATATCGCCGCTTAAAAGGGCTAACACCTCAATATATCCGAGATAACCTTAGCTTTGATGAATTGACTGACTCCAGCTTGGACCCTGATACTCTGGTGTTTAAATACAACAAATGTGTGTCCTCCACCTTTGAGACCATTGCTCCTCTGCGCACCAAATATCTTACTCCACACCATCATGCACAGTGGTTTGATAACGCTATAAAAGAGCTGAAAAGACAAGGCCGAAAACTTGAGAGGCTGTGGCGCAAATCTCAGTCCCCAGAAGACAAACATGCCTTAATCTTCCACTTGAAGAGCTACCAAAAGGTAATCACGGGAAAAAAATCATCCTTTCTATCACAAGAGATTGCAAATGCAGTTAACAAACCAGCCCAACTGTTCCGCACAGTGGAAAAACTCTTCAACCCAGCATGTCAAAAACTTAATATCGAGTCTTCAAAGGACCTCTGTGACCAATTTGCCCATTTCTTCACAGACAAAGTCTCCGCTATAAGGTCCGCCATCCAACTTACAGCATCTGAGCCTAATATAGCGCCGAAGACCATTAGCAGAGACAACGTAACACCTTGGTCAAACTTCAAAGAAATTGATGAAGAAGTCACATCAAGCATCCTCCTTCACGTCCGCCTAACTACCTGTGACCTGGATCCTGGCCCAACACAGTTCATGTTGAACTGCCCCGACCTGTTCGTACCGGTATTCCTCAAAATTGTTAACTGTTCCTTACAATCAGGGATATTTCCTGCTTTACTGAAGGAAGCAATCATCAGGCCTCTCCTCAAAAAACCCTCCCTGGACCCAGATGCAATGACCAGCTACAGACCTGTCTCTAACCTCCCCTTTCTGGGCAAGCTAATTGAAAAAGCTGTATACCTCCAGCTAGAAGCCAGAATCCTACAAAATAACAGTTATGACCCATTCCAGTCTGGCTTCAGGAAACACCACAGCACTGAAACTGCCCTCATCCAAATATGCAACCACCTGCTCATGGCAAGAGACAGAGGAGAGTGCTCGATCCTCATACTGCTAGACCTTTCTGCAGCCTTTGACACAGTTGACCATGACATCTTGATAAACAGGCTACAGGAATACTGCGGCATTGATGGCATAGTACTTCAGTGGTTCCAATCCTTCTTGAGTGGCAGAACCCACAAAGTGTCTATGGGGCCCTTCCTGTCCACCCCTGTAACACTTAAGTATGGGGTGCCCCAGGGCTCAATCCTCTCTCCCCTGCTTTTTACGATTTACATGCTACCGTTGGGAAAACTAATCCAAAAACATGGCCTGACATACCACTGCTATGCAGACGACACCCAACTATATCTTTCCTTCAAGCCTGGTGTGACAGACCCAACTCTAACTAGAAACGCCTGCTTATGTGAACTACAGCAATGGATGAATGACAACTGGCTGAAACTAAATGCAGACAAAACTGAAGTCCTTCTGATTGGAGGGCAGAGCATGATATCAAAACAACTTCACTTGCAGTCTTCACCACTGGGAATAGGAGGCACGGATCTACGCACCCCTGATCATGTGCGTAGCCTGGGAGTTCTAATTGATGGGGATTTAAACTTCAGAACTCAAATCTCTGCTGTGGTGAAATCATCCTATTTTCACCTGAAGAACATTGCAAAAATCAAGCACCTCATACCCCCAGAAGATCTGCCAACCTTAGTCCACGCCTTCATCACATCCCGACTGGACTACTGCAATGCTCTCTACACTGGCCTTCCAAAAAAGGTCTTGTACCGCCTACAGCTGATACAGAATACTGCTGCCAGACTGCTAACCAACCAACCCCGTCACTGCCACATAATGCCAGTCCAGCATTCCCTTCACTGGCTACCTATAGCATGGAGGGTCCTATTCAAGATCGGCCTACTGACATTTAAATCCCTGAATAATCTGGGCCCTGGATACATGAAAGAAATGTTACAGCTGCGTAGCAATCCCCGCATTCTCAGATCCACAGGTTCTAATAATCTAGTCATACCCAGAGTCCACTTGGAAACTTTTGGTCCCATAGCCTTCTGTCATGCTGCCCCTACGTTTTGGAACTCCTTACCTCAACAGATCAGGACAGCTCCATCCCTGGACGTGTTTAAATCCAGACTGAAAACCCACCTGTTCAGTTTGGCATTTGCAGAAATATAACTTTTGTTGTGTGAATACTTCATCCTACTAATTACTGAATCTGAGAGAGCCTAAGCGCTTTGAGTCCTATGGGAGAAAAGCGCTATAGAAATGTTATTGTATTATTATTGTATTGTACTAGCCAACCCGCGTCGTAGCATACGCCGCATCTATCTATCTAATAGAGTACGTGCCTCAACCTTGAAGCAAGAAGAAGTAGGCTTTTCATGAGAAAATGTATGCGTGCTCAAACACCAAGTTTAACCCTAGCAAGTCTGGCTTTGCAAATCCGGCCTAATTGGCTATTCATGAGGCAATGCTCATGCAAATATGCATTTGCTTTCGCATGCCAAACTATGCAGGGTCAAAAAACCAATACTGCAAAGTGCTCTCTCGCTGCCTGGGAACCACAGCGGCACCCTGGAGTGGGAGGCTGGGTGGCGCAGCCGCCCCCCCCCCCCCACAAGCGTGGCCAGCGCTGGGGAGAGCCGTCCGCACCCACCTCCTAATATTAAAAACAGCCACTTACCTTAACGTCCATTGGGTTCTGCTACATGCGCATTAATTTTCTCATGGAAAGCATTTTGTGCAGTTTGTATCCTTTGGAGGCAGGTGGTGGATGGCGGTGGTGTGAACCCTGGAGTGAGTGCGCCTGTCCTCCCCCCCCCCCCCTCTGGAGTGCTTTATGTGAGCCAGCCCTGAGCTCTAAAGCTCGGGGTGACCCATGCTTCTCTCCTTTCTCATGTGGTGCCCCCAAATTAATGCGCATGTAGCAAAACACAATGAACGTTGAGGTAAGTGCCTGTTTTTAATATTGGGAGGTGGGTGCAGACGGCTCTCCCCGGCGCTGGCCACACTTGGGGGGGGGGTCGTCCACGCCAGCCAGCCTCCCCCTCCGGGGTGCCGCTGTGGTTTCCAGGCAGTGAGAGAGCCTGGGACCCTGCGGTCCCCCGAGTTGTATAAAAAGGGGGCATTGGGAATCCTCCCCGTGGCGCTCCTGGAGGCCTGGAGCACACCAAAAACTGCTAGCAGATCCGCAAAATGCTAGCAGATTTTGAAACGCTTTTTCTTATTTTTCTGTAGCATTTCACCTAGCATTTTGCGGTTTTGTAAAGGGTTTTTGGTGTAGTAGATTTCATATATTGTTACAGTAAAGCTGTTACTGAACAGCTTCTGTAACACAAACGCCTGCAAAACCGCTCTGAACTGCCGTTTTTCAGAGCGGTTTGCGTTTTTCCTATACTGTACATTGGAGGCAGAAACGCCTCCGCAATCCAAAAAATGCCTCACCTCGGGAGTATGTGTTTCAGCAAAACGCCTCCCGCTCTGGTGTGCACCAGCCCATTGAAATACATTACCCAAGCGTATCCGCAGCCGCAAGTGGATCGCAAAACGCTGCCAAACCGCTCTGGTGTGCACTAAGCCGGATAGTGCTAATGTAGCATGTAGCAGGGTGAATGCTTTGTGGTATTGGTTTGTGCATGCATTTGCATGAGCATTGCCTCATGAATAGCCAATTAGGCCAGATTTGCAATGTCAGACTTGCTAGGGTAAGGCCTCTTTTCCATGGACTGTGAATAGGCAGTGAAATGGCTCTCAAACTCTCACAACTGCTCACTGCTGCCTGGTAACTGCTTGCTGCTGCCTGGTAACTGCTTGCTGCTGCCTGGTAACTGCTTGCTGCTGCCTGGTAACTGCTTGCTGCTGCCTGGTAACTGCTTGCTGCTGCCTGGTAACTGCTCGCTGCTGCCTGGTATCTGCTCACTGCTGCCTGGTAACTGCTTGCTGCTGCCTGGTAACTGCTTGCTGCTGCCTGGTAACTGCTTGTTGCTGCCTGGTATCTGCTTGTTGCTGCCTGGTATCTGCTCACTGCTGCCTGGTAACTGCTTGTTGCTGCCTGGTATCTGCTCACTGCTGCCTGGTAACTGCTTGCTGCTGCCTGGTAACTGCTTGTTGCTGCCTGGTATCTGCTCACTGCTGACTGATAACTGCTTGCTGCTGCCTGGTAACTGCTTGCTGCTGCCTGGTAACTGCTTGTTGCTGCCTGGTAACTGCTTGTTGCTGCCTGGTAACTGCTTGTTGCTGCCTGGTAACTGCTTGTTGCTGCCTGGTAACTGCTTGTTGCTGCCTGGTAACTGCTTGTTGCTGCCTGGTAACTGCTTGTTGCTGCCTGGTAACTGCTTGTTGCTGCCTGGTATCTGCTCACTGCTGCCTGGTAACTGCTTGCTGCTGCCTGGTATCTGCTCACTGCTGCCTGGTAACTGCTTGCTGAGCACACAGCTCAACAGTCCGTGGAAAAGAGGCCTTAAACATGGTGTTTGATCACGCATAAATGTTCTCTTGCAAAGTACTTCTTCTTCTTGTTTGAAGGTTGAGGCACTTAGTCTATTATATATATAGATTATATACACTGTACATCGCTGCGTAATATGTCGGCGCTATATAAATACTAAATAATAATAATAATAATAATCAGGATTGGCTTTAGTCAGAGGCAGTAAAACTGAAAAAATGCCTGGAACAGTTTTCTCTTCAGGCCCGGATTTACCTCAGAGGAGCCTATAGGCACAGATGTCCTGGCACATTAGACTCTGCCCTCTAGGAATAAACAAACCCCCGCTTATCCACACCGAAAGTGTGCTGGCCCAGCTGTCACTTCTTCCTTACTTCCCTTGCCCATCATAGGTAGCTACAAGTGTCTCTTAAGGTGCGTACACACATGCGACTATAGTCGTTTGTAACGATCGTTCCCCGATCTTTACCAACGACGATCGTTACAAAAAACGAACAACCGACTATTAAGGCAAACGACGAACGAGCCAAATCGCTACAAAAGAAAGTTCTGTCTCGGCGGATTTTAACCAACGACGATCGTTTGCAAAAGTAGTACATCGTTGGAAACGATCGTTCGTACTAGGCTTGACATGCGCATTTCACTATTTCTCCATGGAACTTCTCATTTTTATGCGCAGGCGCAATAGTTGCTTTCTGTGATGTAACGTTCGTTCTAACGATCAGATCGTTACACACATTTTAAAACTACCTTTACTTAGGTCGTTCTTTCATCAATTAAAAGTTCGTTCGTCGTTCTTAACGAACGATCGTTGTCGCATGTGTGTACGTAGCATCAGTAAAAAGAAGCCAGAGGTACCCTCGACATTAAGTAGCTAGGGTTGCCCCCAAGTATTAAGTCACTAAAGGAACCTCAATATTAAGTAGCTAGAGGTGTCCCCACGTATTAGGTAGCTAGAGGGACCTCAGTATTAAGTAGCTAGAGGTGCTCCCAAGTATTAGGTAGCCAGAGGTGCCCCCAAGTATTAGGTAGCTAGAGGAACCTCAGTATTAAGTAGCTAGAGGTGCTCCCAAGTATTAGGTAGCTAGAGGAACCTCAGTATTAATTAGCTAGAGGTGTCCCCACGTATTAGGTAGCTAGAGGTGTCCCCACGTATTAGGTAGCTAGAGGTGTCCCCACGTATTAGGTAGCTAGAGGAACCTCAGTATTAGGTTGCTAGAGGTGCCCCCAAGTATTAGGTAGCTAGAGGAACCTCAGTAT